>NW_009613898.1:15427-28438 GCF_000690535.1 Cariama cristata
GCATGGCTCTCCACCCCGCCACCTTTTGGAAAACAGTCCCAGACTGCCGTTTTCCCGCTGTGTTTTTTTATAATAGCATGCCTGGGGTTCAGCGCATCTAAAGCACAGCCCAGACACCCCCAAATCCAAGTGATAACGTTGTGCGGTGATTCCCATGTGCCGAGCCCCATGTCAGCCCCTTGGAGGGGACAGAAAGGCTCCTCCATGGGGCTGGGCATTTAGCGTAGACATCATCTTCGCTCAGCTCCTTCGCTGAGGGTGATACTCACCCCGAGCAAAAGGCCAGCACATGACCGGTGCACCACTTTAGTCCCACTTCAGCACTATTTTTAGGGTGTCAGGGGGGGAGGAGGCCAGCAGGGAGGGAGCGTAGCAAAAGCAGGTGCTGGTCCTATATGCAGGGGTGAATTTTCACCCCCACCGCCTACCAAATCACAGGCTACGATAAATAGGCGAGATCCTTGGTTTGCCGCTTTGCAGGGCACGTTGCACGCAGGGGTTGTTAGTCCTCGGCGGGTAAAATACCTGCTTGTTTTCGGATGTATCTATTACTGCTTTTGTTGCAGTAAACAGATTAAACGAGAAAAGGTCAAGATGCAATTTGAATCTGTGTAAGAACATAACAAATACTTTTCTCAGTAATCAGATACCGTAAATACAAGTACTTATTTACTTGTAAATGTTCAAACGTTCACAAATTATCCTCTCGTCTTCAGCAATACGAACTTAACAGTCAGATTTTGGAAACTATTTCCTTCTCTATATGATTCAAGAATACGTATACAGATGTTATTTAAACACTGTTTTGTTAATGGGAATACATGCGAAAGCAGGAAAAAATAGAAGGGGGAAAGAATATATGTTTCAGGTTTAATGAATATGTATTGTTTGTTATTCCAGAGTAAAATAAGACAGTAGGTGTTTGCAACATGAAAATCGTCCCCCCGAAAAAAACCCACAAAACTCCAAGAAAACTATTTAAAAAAGGGTCTCGCTGGGTGAATTGTTATACCGTTTGAGCAATTCAGAATATATGCGGTAAATTAGCTGTTCTAAACGTACCATGTGCCGGGCTTTTCAAGCAGATTTTTACATTTATGTTTTCACTAAGTCTTAGCTAATTGTTATGCCTTTCACCTTGAATGCCAATTGTAATAATAGTATTACATCTGTAGCCTATTTCTCTGTTCTTAAATTACAGCAATCAGGAATACTCGCTAGGTAAAATCCTGTGTAGTTACTCATAAGAAAATATTGAAATCAGACGAAAAAATGTTTAGCTTGCATATTGCCTTAGACAGCCCTGGAGAGCTGCCAGGCAGCCAAGGTATTATTAGAAAAGCTGAGCAAATAGCTTACAGGGGGAAGAGTTGTGAATTTAGAGCCATCAGGTACCGTCGTATCACCGGGTTTTAGGCTGGAATTTTTTTTTTAGTTCAGTAAAGCCCTTTGAAAATACAGCGCGGTGGTTTAAGCGTGTGGGGTTTGGTTTCGGCCCACGGGTTTAATGGGCAGCGATACAGTTTTGGCACAAAACACGGGTGTTTTTCCAAAGGGGGCGGATGCTCGGAGCAGGTGGATGAAGAGGTTTTTTTGGGGAAATGCTCGCCTTGGCGGGGCTTGAGGCGGAGCAGGGGAAGGGCTTTTGCCCTGGAGAGCTGATAGACCCTGCGTTTCTTGCTCAGTCCAGCCTTGGCAGTCTCCACGCACCCCAGACTGCCCCAAAACAGGGGTCACCCTGCCCAGGAGCACCAGGAGAGGTTCTTGTCCCTAACCATTGCTCTGCCAGCCCCTGGATGCAGGCTGGGGAAAACCAGCAGAGGAAACACCATTTATTTCAAGAGCAAACGTGCAATTATTTTGCACGAACTAACAGGCTAATTAGTGGTGCCCTGAGCATTGAGCAAATAAAATAACTGCTGTTATTTTATTCACACAGATGCTTTTTCGAGAGGGAGAAAGGTCGGTTCCCATCGCAGAGCATCGCACGGTGCAAACGAGGTGTACCTGCCAATAGTCTTGACTAACGAAAGGCGCTCAGCACTTGAGAAGTTAATACGCAGCCAAAAAAAAAATATCCTGTTTTCCCTTGGGCCTTCCATCCTCTTCTGGGGTGGTTTTGTACCTGACAAGCTTTTTTTTCAGTCGGTGCATTAATATTCTGTAACGAATGCGCTGTCAGGTGTCAGAGAAATAAGATGAAACAGCGCCGTGCAAACATTCACCACTTGCTCTTTTCTCCACTCCTGCCCTAGCTTTGCTCTGCAGGATCAGGGTAGGGGTCAGAAGGCTTTGTTTGCTACTTTTTGAGTTAAAAAGGCTGAGATTCGGGTGTGCACCATCTCAAAACAAGAGTTTGGCTTTTAAAAAAACCACCCATTCAGGATGCTATTCTATTGTGGAAATGCTGCGTTGCAGGCGAGGGGAGAGGGCTCTGCACTGTCTTCTGTAAATACAGTTCTCAGGGCTAGGGGTCTTTTTAGTGCGAGAGATGCTTCTGTCTGGAAAAATACCCTCAAAGTGTGAAAAAATAAATAAAGAATATATACCCTCAATTATTTAAAAAAAGGAAGGGGAGAGTAAGGATTTGTCATTTCGTTGCAAGTCAGGTTTTGGTCTATTCTTGTCATAGCAATCTGAAGTGTGTTTACATATAGTTTGCCTTTCTGGTATTTTGTGCTTGCACAGACCTGATCTCCACCTATTTTGTGTCAACAGTTGCTGAGGTTGGCGTAGAGCGATTAACCGTTGGGCACGGAGCTGCCGACACGCGGAGAAAGGTGCCCTCGGAGACCCTCGCTCGCGCTTGCATCAGGCGCTCACTCCAGGCTGCGCCTGCATAAAACAAACCCCGTGGTTAAAAAGTCAGCCTGAAATATTAAAAATGGGGCAAACATTGCCTCCTTCTTGGCTAAACCAATTTTCTCTTCTCAAAAATGAAAGACAGCCAGAGGCGCAGGGCGAGGACGTGCTTTCGAGGGCGTGTGTTTTGCCCTGCCTGCCCTGAGATGATTTCGGTGTCAATGATGTATGGCTGGCTGTACCGGCGTTAGCGCTAACGAGGCTTCTGCCTTTTATTGTACTTCTAAAAAAGAGAAGAAACGGCAGCAGATGCTGCTGAAAAAATATTACTTCTGCAGTTCTTCAGCGAAATCTAGGTCATGTAACAGTTTCACAGGTTATTATTTCTTTTCCCTGCCCAGGCACTGTAGTCCTTGTGGCTTTTTTGGCTAATGATAGAGTGCAATAGCAATAGCTGCTTTCTAATTCAGATTTATCCCAGAGATGTTCGACTTCTCACCTGCTTTGTAAAGGTGTTTTATACCGTCTAGGGGCTGATCCCTAAGCTTTCTGTGTCCCGTGGTCTCACAAATTCTTTTTATCTTTGACATTCCTCTGACCTTCCCGTGTGTGTTTTGTTCGCCTTGTTTCCTGAGGATGTCTTGTCTCCTGCCCTGAATAAAACACCGTCAGAAGTAGGATTATAAGCAAAATGAATTACTTCACTTAATGGGAAATTATGTTTAGATAAAGTAGATTACAAAGTAGGTTATTAGTAGTGGTTAGAAAACAATGTTTTGAAGTAGAATGTCTTGGGGGGGAGTTCATCAGAAGTGTGGGGTTGTTTTTCAGGTTGGCCGTGACTCAGAGTTGTATCTTTTGTGGTTTCTGGGGAAGAAAAAAAAAAAAAGGAAAAAAAAAATTTCAAACCAGTTTTGCAGGTGCCCACATCACACGAGACACACCAACGTGCTCGTGTTTGGTGTCTCGGTAGTGGTGGGGAGGGTGCAACCGCAGGAATCACAGCTTCCCTCCTCTGCCCCGAGACCGTGTCTCGGGGTGTGGAGCAGAGCGATGTCAAAGCCTATTTCATGTAGGAACCACAGGTCCCATATAGGGGTTCATTACATTTTCTCTTTGGGGGGTTCCGGGGGTATTTTCCCGCAAAGACACTTGTCAGGGCTTTTGGTTTGGCCGCCCTGGGTTCGCTTCTCCTTGTCCCGCAGGCTGGAGGAGCTGGTGCGGGGTGGCAGGGTACGGAGTTGCTCTGTACTCCTCAAGTGGCCTCCTGGAGACGAGGAGGGCAAGGAGATCCGTCCCGGAGGGCGGACAGATCGTTTCTCGCATCCTTCAGGGAGTGGGAACGCACTTGAACCAGCAGGCAGATGTGCGAGCAGCCTCTCTGCTTTCCCTTGGGCTGGAGGACCAGGCACGGCTTCCAGCTCCCATGCCGTACGCGGTACAGGTAGGAGTGCACGGGGCAAAAGCTGTTTGGAGAAGGCTGCCGAACTGATGTACGGAAAAAACCTTGGACCTCAGAGGAGGACCCCCTGTGTTTAGAGCACTTGCATGGCAGGAGAAAGCTCGGAGGTGCTGTAGGCACCTCTCACAACACTGCATTCCCTTGAACGGGAGGTTGTGCTGAATCGACAGAGGACAAGGAAATTGTGGAGAGAGAGGAGTGTTTTCAGGGAAACAGCGAGTATTTTGCTGTCAGTTCTCGCTTGTTCCCAGCGTAATCCCTGCCGTCGAGCGGGAGTCGAGTTGTTGGTTTGAAGTGGTCTGCTGAAGAAAAGCTGCTGGGTCGCACTGATGGCGTGCACCAGATGAGGACCTGAGTTACGGAGTCCAGGCGTGCTCTCCTGAAGGTTCAGATGGAAAGTTGCGGTTCAGACCCTGAGAAAACAGGGAGCTGGGAGATGTGCATCGCAGCCTGGGCTGCTCTCAAAGCTTGCAGAGAGCCTGCACACCCTCTGCCGCGAGCGTTCGGGAGCTCCTGGGGTTTGTGGCGTGGTCTGCACATCGAAGCACGTATGTCTCTGTGCCAACAAAGATGGTGCGCTGTACGGCACGGAGATAAATCGCTCTCCGAATCTGCAGTGGAAAAGCGACTGCACAGCATCACTCCTGGGGCAGGGAGAGCGTTTTTGTGGGAGGCAAGGTTTTGGCCGGTAGGATGCTATGTACCCGAGCGCGGTGCTGCATGGAGTCCAGTGCTGTCCCGGGTGGGAGTTAGAGCAGCCTTAGTGCTGCTCTACAAGATGAATCCTTGCCATATTCCTTAAAGGCTAATTGTGGCACACGGGGGATCAGCAGAGTACAGCTGTGCTGGGATTTGGGAGCAGGGAAGAGCTGGGAGGTCAGCTCCACTGGCACTTTGCCATGTAAAGATTTCCCCTTACATCATCTGGCTGCTGAGGGCGAGTTTACATCTGCTTTGCACCCCGAGGGAATTGCGGTGTCAGGGAATGAAGTTGCTGCGAGCCCTCCCCGGCGCAGCCGAGACCTGAAGTGTGGCCTCTGCTCCAGCTCCCTGGCATTGGCGGGGAGATGCCTGGATGCCGGACCTGGATTTTCACCGAAACCATCCCGTGTTGGCTGGGCTTTTTTGCGTGAAGTTTGTGGATGGGAAGGGAGGGAGAGAAGGAGGAGAGCGTACCAGAAAGGCCAACAGCCTGTGGTGCAGGAGGGCACTGGAGATGGGCAGAGCAGGGAGGTGCATCTCCAGGGAGATGGTTCTTCACCCCTCCCGAGCGAGTCGCTCCCGTGTTTTTCATTCAGAACTAACCAAATGAATGCACCAGCTGTCAGCCCTGCATGGAGATGGGGCTAGGGCAGCGTTTGGGCCAAGAGAAGAGCAGGGCCAGGTGGGTCCTACCTCGATGGAAAGCCATCAGCAGTCCTTTCTGCAGGCAGAGGACGAGCCACTGCCAGGCTCGGTGCCAAAACGCGGCCACCGGCTGTCCCGTGGGGCTGGGGGCAGGGTGCTCCCCCAAATGTGGTCTGTTTGTTTGGAGGCAGGATGTGTCCGGCGGTGGTGTGAGAAGAAAGCGTGGTACGGAGGAGGAGGGGAAGCAGGGCTGAAGGGCCTGGGAGAAGAGCGAGCAGGGGAGGTGGCCAAAGGTAGAGCTGGTCGTGTTGGGCCGGCCGAAATGTAGGGCACAGCCAGCTCTCTTACAAGGAGCGCATACCTGATCCCATCTCTCTGCTTTCTATTTTTGCACTCGATATGCTCGCTGCATTAGCAGGGTTGGCTTGCGAGAGATTCAATAGCACTCTCCTGCTTTAAAGCAACTTTTCTGAGTGCACAACATGAATCCATCGGTGGGGTCACATCGTAATGCTTGAAGTCAGAAGCTATTTTTAAAACTAAATTGCAGAACCACACATGGCTTTCATTAGTGCTTTACATCAAATTTGTCAGCTAATTAGTGGTTTTTCATCACTAGTTTTTGCATAGTATTTTATTTGTTCGCTCTTCAATATTGTCTTGCGACACCCCCAGCCCTATATACGGTCCCTGGCGCTGGTGCTGCCGGCGGAGCAGGGAGAGGAGAGGAGAGGAGAGGAGAGCTTTCAGGAGACCTTCCCCATCCTCCTGATGGATGGACGGACTCGCTGCCTTTGGAGTGTATCCCAATATTACGTGTCTGGAGTGGGCGGTTAGCAGCCCGTGTACTCTCTTCCCTCCCTACCTCCATTTAGTGTTGTAAATGATGTATTGCAGTCCTGTACTGTCTTTGGTGAGGAGGAGGAGGAGGAGGAGGAGGAGGAGAAATCAAGAAAAGTTGCCAAACATGACTTCATAAGATTTGACTTTAAATTGAACAAAGTTTCTTGAGTGTCTTGGATTTTTTTTTTTTTTCTTTACAAATAAAGGGAGTACAGAGAGCATGGATTGCTAATGACTGGTAGTTACGGGTCATTAAGCTCACTAACTGACTTCAGGATCAGAACTTTCTAATAATGGCAGTAAGCACTCTTTTAACATTTATTTCTCATTTTAGGGATGGGGAGATGTGATTACCATTCAAAAGTCTGCAGTTATTTTTTCTGTTCATAGTTACAGAGGGAGCTTGCTATTTTTAAAGGCTGCTTTTAAAACATTTGAAAGTATTGGGTGAAATAGTTTCTATGGGTTTTTTCTTTTCTTTAACTGACTCCTTTAAAAAGCTCTGGAAAACAAATACACAGGAAAAAATGAAAATATGTTAAAATAAGGAATAAAGCAGTTACTGAAGTGTAATAATCCCGCTTTATAGCACACTTTCCATTTAAATTGTTTTTATTCGAGATAAACCTGTTAAGTGTTGAGGAATTAAGTGCTGAATAGAGAAGGTTGTTTCGCTGCTGTATAAATGAAGGATCCCAGTATGCAGAAGAGAGTACGACTGGTTTTACACGTGAATTATTTGCCAGTTTGAAGGGCTCTGGTTACTTTGGCATCTGTTATTAAAATGATGATTTGTTTGTTGTCAAGAGGGATACTGTTTTTTTCAGAGGGGCAAGAATGATTTTAGCACGGGGGTTTGTAGGCGCTGCCGGCTTTCTCATCGTCCTCACGCCTGGTTTGCTAGAAGGAGCTCGAGAAAATGAGGCAGAGAGATTTGGGGGAATTTCTTGGCACTGCTAGCAATACACAGACTTCGGGCGTGCGGTGCTTTGGGACAGTATTGAAAGGGAGCAGCCTGCAACTCCCGGTATCAAAAGTCAGTAATGGTGTGAAACTCTCCTCATTTGGGAGGGCTAAGGGGGGCTGGAGAGAAAAATTCAATGTATCACTGGGTCTCAGCATCTCCTTTCAGACAGCTGGTCTTGGAAAATTTCATTCAAAGACTGCAAATTGGAAGTCCCCACAATCACTCCGTCGATTCTTGAGCCAAAAAGGTGACTTTGGAAATTCGTGACAGCAAAGGAAGGTCTTGTTTTATTCACTCAACAGAAGTAAAATGCAAGGGGAAGGGAGAAAGAACAGATCTGTGCGGAAAACGTCACTTGGGCTGTAACCTGAGCCTGAGCAAACTGTGCCTTTCGGAGGGGTTTGGTGACCCTCCGAAAATCCTTGCTCTCTGGCTGCTATTATTGTAGCCAATTTCCAACTAAAATAAGTCTTTTGTCATCACCAGCCATGCCGCCTCTCGCTGAGAAGAAACAAAACTGGTGCGTGGCGCCGAGGGCGGCCAAGCCGAAGGTCAGAGTGCAGAGGCGGATTGCTGCGTCCCCGGGGCCGGGGCTGGATCTCACCCGTGGGACCGGCGATGCACCAACCCGGGAGACTGCCGGTGACCTCTGGAGACAGACCCCGGGCAAGAACCCTAAGAGAAAACATCCTAGTAAAATGCAAATTGGAGAAAAGAGGGTTTCCTCCTCCTCTCTAGGGTTATGCAGGTGGAATAGCTGGGTTTTGCGTGCTTTTGGGGACACGGCGGATAGCGCAATCTCATGTATCCAAAAGGGCAAGGAAAAGTTAACTTGAAAAACATAATAAATACTTTAAACTTCTGTGTTTGCCCAACTGTTCAAACGTTTCCTCCATGCCAGATCCTTCCCCTTGCAAAAAAAAAAAAAAAAAAGAAAAGAAAAAGCAACCCCAAGCATCACTTTGCAGAGTTCTTGGCTCTCCTTGGGCAGGGAGATGGGTCTAACTGAGAGATCTCATGTTGTTTGTGCCGCTATTGATTCTGCTCTTTGGGGGGGGGAAACCCAAACCAAAAAAACCCCTTCCACACCAGAGCAAAGGTACCAATGCATAGAGCACTGGTGTGGGGCAAAATCCTTTATGTGAGTCTTTGAGCCTGTGTGGGTCTTTACTCCCATGAGTAAGGTTAATGCAGCTGTCTTAATCATTAACGTAAGTTTTATGCTGAGTCGTGCTTTGACAATACTCTGTTTGAGTAGCACTTGATACGCAAATATCTTTTTTTAGATCCCAGTTCCTCTGAACTTTGGAAAATCAGAGTGATTTAGGGCTTCTTTCTCTTCAGATAGGTGAATGTGAGCCTACGGGAAAAGGGGCAGTGAGATTTTTCCTGTTAGCTTTTCTGGTCCATCATTTTTGCTGGTGTTAAGTCAGGCTGACGCTTTGGAAATTCAAAGAGTGATCAAAAGATCTTGGCTCTTCTGTCAAAGAAAAAAACAGAGAGTATGAAGAAATCATCCCCATGCCCATATATTTCTGCAGCAACAGCTAATTTGCAGTTTTGCTTGCAAAGAGTTCCCAAATGCGATTTATAAACGTAACAGGGCTGCATTGTGCTCTCTCAAGGCAAGCCACATTAACAGTTTTAATCTGATGGGTTCTTACGAATTCCAGGTTTGGGATGCAGGAAGAAACTTGAAAGTGAATACTTTCTTCTTTTTTTTTTTTTTTTTTTTTTAATGCATAGTGGTTTGGAGTCTACTATAATGCAAAGTAAAGCGTTCTGTTACAAAGGCAGGGAGGATGGGACAGAAGGTTAAAGGGCATCCTGGAAACAAACAGCTGGACCAGTTTATTTAAACAGATACAAGGATGGGGAGCTGACCTCCGTTTGACTTCTAGTGGGAGGAGCGAGAATGTCATTTTATTACTTTGCCCAGAAGGAAAATGTTCTTGCGTCTGAATTCCCCCCCGAAGACATCCAAGCACTGGGCTGTTTGGCAGAATTGCTACTTGTAGAAAATACTTACGTGAATGCGTAGGAAGAAGATAACTGTTAAGTACCTGTGTGTAAAATGGTCTTAAAGCAGGTATCCCAGGCGATAGCATGGGGCAGACAGGTGAGAATATGTTTTACCATAGGCACGGCTTGTGGATAATTCTGGGTAAACTCTAGCTATAGACTTCGTTATTGGGAGGACCCCCCCTTGTTATTAAAAACGCTTGCAGTTTGGAGGAAAAAGAAGAGAAGGTAGTGAAGTTGCGGGGTGTGTGCTTGATGTTGCTCAGGGTTTCTTTGGGGTAAAAGCTTTTGGCAACTGAAGGTTTCGGTGACCAGCCGATGTCAGGGCTACCAAAAACTCCTCCCCTCCTGCCGCAGGAACGGGTCCGGGCGATGGGGCCGGAGAAAACACAGCGGGAGCCTGCCAGGCTTGCGACAAGCGATGGCTGGGGCGCTGGGGTTTCGTGTTGTTGTTTTACTTAGGAGAGTTACTGTGAAAATTGCTTTCTGCAAATGCAGATTACAGATATTAAACAATTTTCTAATTGGTCATGGAGCTAAGGCAGCTAATGGGGGAAAAAAAGCAGATTTTTTTTAATTGCTTATTTCACATGGTGTTTGTGCTACACCTGTGCTTATAATGAGAAAGGAGAATTAGTCTAACCTTCTGCTCACATGATTCTAATTTTCATGGTTTGTACAAGATAATGATAAACTGATTTGCAACACTGTTTGCTGGAGTTGAAGGGGGGGAGTTTATTGGAAATGTGTAGAAAAATGGATCCAGTACTGTTGCTGACAAAACACGACCTAGTTCAGGTGTGAGGTTTCCACATCGGCACCCAGATTTGGTGCCTTTGAGCCCATTTTCTCGAGACAGGTTTGATTAGGACTCAACATCTTGATTAATTTTTGTGGGAGTTTGGGTACCGGGAGCCAGTCGGGAATGGGAGATAGGAGGAGACCGAAAGCACTCTGCTGGTCTTTGATGAGGGCAAAACAAAGAGCACGGGGCGGTGGTTTGCTGTTCTCCCCCCCGCCGGCGTAGGGGAATGGGTGGGCAGAGCCGATTCCCGCGGGAAGGCCCCGGTGCCTTTATCTCTGCGGCAGGAGAGCTCCTGCTAAGCCACCCCAAGCAAAAGCAACAAACCCAAGCACCAAGTAGCCCTTTGTGGACTTTCCCTTTGCGCTTTGCAAGCGTAGCGTGGTTTTAACCGCGCTCACGCTTCTGCCTTTGCTAGTAAATATTGTGGCGTACACATTTTTATTATTCTTTTTCTCTCTCGTAAAGAACACGAAGTCTGGTTGTGAGGCTTTGCCCTGATTAAATCTCGATGGAGATTTTTTCCAAATGGTTTTTAACTAAGCTTTCTGATGAGGGAAACCGCAAGAGAAGTTCTTCTAACGCTCTTCAGACAGGTTCCCAGCCATGGTTTCGAGCCTCCCGATTTCAGCGCCACGAGGGCTGCCCGCGGAGGAGACCGGGGCACTTCTCATCCCTCTCCTTCTTCTGTTTTGCTCCAAATTATTTTGAATATTCCTTTCCCAAATAAGCACTGCAAGACTGACTGAGTCAAAGAGCTACAAAACCACCAGGGGTACGGTTGCAGATGGCTATTTTTAAAAATGACTCTACCTTTTTTTTTTTTTTTTATTTCCAAAGATCTGCTTTTCATTGTTCGGGGGGAATTTTCAGTAGTCCAGTAATTACAGTTTAACAAGATGTTTGCTGTAAATGGTCAGGCCTAGCTGGAGAAAACAGGATTATAAATTCAATTACTGTAAAGCTATGACCTCGCCTTGACCCCTCAGACTTTGCATAAAGAGGGGGGGGGGAAAGCCCACCAAGAAATGGCTAGGAGGAATGCACGGCTCTGAAGTCCCCAGCAGTGTGACTTAGCGGTGATAAAACTCCAGACGTTCCCTCATTTGATGGGGTTCTGCCATCACAGTTCATTATCTTAATAGTGGGCATTAAAAGGGAATTAGGTTTGCAAGAGGTAAGGGCAGGTTTTGATAAAAAAAAAATTGGAAAAAGAAGTCAGAGGACATAAGGCAGCAGTGGCACTAATGAGGGGGAGGTAGCAGATGCCCTCGCGAGCATCTCGCCGACTTCGCCCGTTTGGGTTTTTTTTTGTGCCCCGTTCTGAATTGAGGAGAGCGTCGCTGGTATTGTTTCCTGAAAACTCGGCTAATTCCCCCATGAAAAGATGAAATGGAAGTGTCCGACTGTGGTAAAAAGCAGGCAAACATAAATCAGCTCGGAAACCCCAAGCTCGTGCTCTCAAAGGTCACGGGGGTTAGAGGTTTTTCCAGTATTTGCATCCCCACGCGGCCCGACGGAGAGCGCCGTGGCGGGGCGAGAGGGCTTGGGGATGGGTGGAAGCCATCCCTTCCCTAACCGTTTGCTTTCCTCTTTTTTTCTTGCAGGTTTATTAATGCTAGAAGAAGAATAGTTCAGCCCATGATAGACCAGTCCAACCGAGCAGGCAAGTCCCCAATAGTAACTGTATTCGAGTCACGCGGGCGAAAACCATCCTCAAGCCATTCACCGGGAGGTCCATTACCTGGTAAATAAATGAGAAGTGAATGCTGGGAGTGATTGACAATTAAAATACAACCAGCTTTCTTTCATTACAACCCTAATCATTTTAACATGAATAAAACATTTGGGGGCAAAAAGACACTGAAAATTCAAAAAAAGAAACTAAAGTGATCTGCTCCGTGGCCGGACTTTCCGTACCCGTTCGGAATGAAAGTTATTTTTATTTTCTTCTGGTAGTTTTTTTGAGTTTTCCTTCCCAGCTCTTTCTGCTCCTGTGACCACTCCCTGGTGCATGGCTTGGTGTGGAATTGCTGTAAACTTTATTACCTGTCAAAAGGGCAAAGGGGTCAGAATCGCTTGTGGGACTCAGTAAAGTTCAAAGACATTCAATGAGGTAGAGCTTTATGTGCTTTAATAACCCAAGGCAGCTTACTTCTGAAGCCGGCTTTTAATGTACGGTTAAAACCTGGAGTTCAGGTAGTGGTACTTGTATAGGGTCCTTTTGTCCCTTGTCTCTTCTTTTGAGTAGCTGTCTTTTGGGATCGCTGAGTGTTTGGGGTTTACTTCGGGGGGATTAAATTTTTTTTTTAAAAAAAAATCCAGAGTTTTCACATGCTGGTTCTGTCTGGGGTCTTGGCTCGCAGCTGTGTGTCGGTATTTACCATCGGGGCACAGCCTGTTACTCCCGATTGGTTTTGTTTTCCGAGTCTTGCTGCCAAACTACCCAAATCCGTCGCTGCCCATGATGCCTTTGGACCACACCTCCTCTTCGAGTATATGCGATTAATTTGTCATTAGAGGTAAATATCTGGCACGGACGTGTTCAGGTCCTGCTCTTGGAAAGGCACACGGGCGTAATTTAACACACTGCGATTTCAGTGTGACTATCCCGGCCGTAAAATCCGTCTCCTATACATACGTCTTTGCATTGACGTCAGCAGCGGCAGCAGCTGGAGCCGGGGCTCCTCATGTCTCCAGATTTCAGATCGCTAACTTCATTCCCAAACTTGCGGTAGGAAATTAAGCCAAAACGAAGCAAGCTTG
>NW_009613898.1:28448-31422 GCF_000690535.1 Cariama cristata
TGGCCGCTAAATTCGAAGAGTGGATGTTTTTTCCCCTCTTTTTTAGAGCCGACGTCGATAGCCGTCTCGCGCAGTCCGTGGGCGGTGGCGGGGAGGGTTGCGTCTTGACGCCTTGAGAAGGGGTGACCCTTTTGGCCGTCGCTAAAAAGCAATGTTCTGCGCTTTTCCAGTAAGTCAAGGAACACCCTATAACCCCGACGGGCAGCCGATGGGAGGTTTCGTGATGGACGGCCAGCAGCACATGGGCATCCGAGCGCCAGGTAAGCCCCCGCGGGAGCATCGCCCGCCGATGGGCGACCTCGGTCGCGCCACCGCAGGTAACCGCACCTCCGCCCTCCGCCGTCGTCTCCGCTGCCTGCCTTGCCTCGCCTGTCCTCTGCCTGCCTTCAACACCGCCGAGGGAAACCAGGCGTCTTCTCGCTCGAGTGGTCCTGGGCCCTCTGCCACGCTGTGGTTCGGAAAGGGGCTTTTGGCACTATCTGTTGACTTTGCTCATTCTCTGGCATCTTCTTGGATTTTTATCTCCCTCTAGGACCTATGAGTGGAATGGGCATGAATATGGGCATGGAGGGGCAGTGGCACTACATGTAACCTTCACCTAGGTAACCAATGGCAAAGCCAGGGGGAAGTAAGTACAACCGGGGTCTTTGTTCTCGCTTTGTCCGAGGGATATTTTGTCTCCTTGCATTTCCCTATGTTCTCCCTGCCCATAGCCTCATGCTTGTTCCTTCCTTTTCCATCCATCCATCCTACGCCCGGGCTCCTTCGGGTTTCTCTCCCTCCGGTTCAGCTCAAGCTTTCCAAGCTCCCGAACCCCCCGTGCGCGCGCGCCGTACATTGACGCCGCCGCACATAAAAAAAACGTTGAGGTTGTTATCCATCCCCGAGCACATGACAAAACAAGAAGCAGCCGGGGAGGTGGGGGAGCCCGTCGTCTTGGCAACAGACTGATTTGCAAAATGTAAGCGGTCTGCAGCAGCGCAGGGAGAGGAAAGAGCATGTCCCCAAAGTGTCATAAATCTGTCTAACCGCAGTTGATGCATGAGTTACATTTCTCCCGCTAACCTGCAAGACACCAAAAAAGCCAAACAGAGACTTCTCGTAGGTTAAAAAAAAAAAAAAAGAAAAAAAGACAAGAAACAGCAGCTTCACTTAGTTGTGTTTTGGAAGGCGACGGACGAAACTTTGAATTCCGCCCCCCCCCCCCAAGTTTATTTCTCTTTGTCTGTCTGTCATAATGGGATTACGTGTGGCAAAGGAAAAAGAGAGAATACAAAATAGAGGTGTGCGCAGCAGGCTATGGAGCTTAGCCCGGGCTAATTGACTATATCCAAATTAAGTATGCCATCACTTGCAGTGTGACAAATGGATTTGACTTATTCAGTATACAAAAATAGAGATCATTAATGCAGTCTTCAGTGGCAGGCCTTGTGAAGAAAGCCTAGAAAAACTGTCCCAGTTTTTTGATTTTTTTTTCCCCCCCCTCTTGTGTTTTTATAGGGGAAAATACATTATACAAATTTTTGGGTTTGGTGTTTTGTTTTTTTTTTTTTTAGAAAAAAGAGTAAAGCAGTTTGAAACACGGAGGCACCAGTACCATGTTAAAGTGATGCCTGATTCTGTTCCTCTCGCTCTCTTTCTGGAGTGAAAAGCCGTTATTTCGGCATCCTTGTTGTGCCCCCCGCCGACATGAACGTAGGGTTTGAAGTTCCCCGGACCAAGTGTATTTCGTAGTCCTCTTCTCTGGGCGCGAGTCAAAACCAAGTTTTAACAATTAGCTGTGAAAACATTCCTCTGAGCTTGGGAATGCAACAGCCTTATTACCTCATCATGGAAATTTCTAGCTTAGTTAATTTAAATATTGTTTCTTAGTTTCTGGGTCAATTAAATTTAAATGATGTATTTTATGCTTCGTGACCAATTAAATTAATAGGTTATTACAAAAAATATTATCATCTTTTTTGATTAAAGAGCTGTGAGTACAGTATATTTTATAAGCAATTTTCATTAGTTCAAAACTGTTCCTTTAGGCTAGATTAAGCAGCTATTCATTGCTAGAGCCTTGAGACCTGATTCCAAGGTGTTCGGCGCATTCACAGCGCGCTCTTACTTAGAACTAAAGCCAATTGAACCTACTTAGCAATAGCGTATGCCTTTCACCCTTGATGATTATGGAGCTTATAGCTCTCCGAAACAATACACCTGTCAGTTCCCATCAGCTACAGCAATCCAAGCAGAAGGCAGAGGCCCACAGAAAGCAGGAGGTTTTATTGTTTTAGGACCAATTTTTTTCTTATTGTTCTCCCAAACCCACTGAAAGGTTGACTGAGTTGTGCGTCTGATTTTTTTCGGACTGGAGTGAGCTGGGGGTGGGGGGGGGAGAATTAATTGATGGCTGTTATTGACGATATGTATTTTTTTCAAACGTGTTTAAAAATACAGGTTTGATTTAACAGTCGTCCTTAGTAATCCTATCAATTTCAGCTTCATACGAGGCCTTTGTTCAGCGATGTATGTGCTTGCTGTATAGCGTCTGTTTGAATGGCACAAATACTTGGGACGGATTCCAAGTGATCGGGCTCACGAGCTAAATAAATAACTGTTGATAGACCCCGACACCAATTTAACCCGTCTCTCCTCCCAAGCCCCTCATTAGCTACTACCGATCCCCTGCCCTGTGTTCCCGGCGCGCGGGGATTCGAAGGCGGATGGCTGGGGCAAGGCCACGGGGGACGGAGCCCACCTGAGAGCCCTGGCGGGGCTTCCCCGGCGCGGTGCCACCGCCCCGCGTGACGTTGGTCGTCATCAGCCTGGCTCTGCCTCCGGCCTCCTTCCCCATCGGAAACATCTCCGTCGCCAACGCCCCTAACCGTAAAAGCGGAAAGCCGTTTTATCTCCCCAAACTCTGTACCTGGAGATGTGGGGTGGGGAGGGATGTTCTTGGGGTGTGCTTTTTGAGCTGGGAGTCCTTCCC
>NW_009613899.1:0-326 GCF_000690535.1 Cariama cristata
GTACCGCCGGCGCGGGAGGAGGCGGCGAGGTCGGTGGGGATGCAGGTGATGCGCTTGCAGAAGGACCGCTCTTGGAAATGACCTCTTGACTATACGAAGGGTGGTCACAGCCTTGAGATCGCTTTTTCCTTGGCCAGCAAGAAGCTGAGACCCTACACAAAGCTAAAGGAAAAAGAAGCAGAAACTGAACCTACGGCCTCTGGTCCAACACTGAGCCGGTACAAACCGCGTCCCCACTCACCACCTTCCCTTCCTTTCCCCAGTTTTTGGGGGTTTGGATGGCTCCGTGGCACAGGACTCCCCTTCCCTGGGTGTCCGTAGCCCGG
>NW_009613899.1:365-3738 GCF_000690535.1 Cariama cristata
AACATGGGGGTATCGGGGGTCACACAAGGCGGCTGAAAGTCCCTCAGGGAGGGATGGCAAACCCACTTCTCCAAGGCCAAGGTGCTGCAAAAAGGTCTCCTTTGGGGTCACCTGGATCAGGAGAGCCAGAATCAGAGCTCCTGAAAAACATCCACTCTGCAAAGGCAGTTTTGGGTGCCCGCTGGCCGAGTCTCCCGGGACGGTGCCGGCTGCGGGGGCCATTGGAGCCCCTCCTGCTGCAGGCTGGCTCAGACAGCCCTCACTTCTGAGCTGAGCCCATCCCAGCACACATCAGTCAAGCAAAACCCACACAATTATCACCACCTTTCCGGACAGTTCCTTGAGTGGAGTAGAGAAATGATGGCAGCTGGGAATTGTATTAGACCCCCAAAGTGTTTACACGAGGCAGGGAAGCCGCAACGCTGCCTGGCCGCATAAATACCTTCACACACACAGGGGAGCTGCTCAAGTCACTCAAGCACAGAGATAACAGCTCTGCCGTGGGCCCAAATTGCCACGTGAACGAGACGAGTCACGGGATTTGCATCCTGAGGTCAAGCTGCGGTGCAAACTCCATTGAGAAGCGAGCGGGATGGAAGCAAGCGCCTACCGGGAAACAGCAGAAGATCGTCAGTAGCCAGCGGGCTAGTAGTCACAGTGTCTTCATGTGCTGCTGCACCCAGGCTAACCCACCCTAGCTGTGGGTGACACGACTCCATCGCTGCCACGAGCGGTACTTCAGGCAGCACATCCTCGGGCAGCGAAGCGAGCAGGACCACCTTGCTCCGCGCACGCTGTACCCCAGGGACAGGCTCCTTGGACAGCAGGGCTGATGGAAACCGCGGGGTGCTGAGGTCCCTTTGGAAATCAGACTCCTCAAGTGCTTTGGGAAGCGCCGAGAGCCGCTGCAAGAACCCCTTGCCAGGACCGAGTCCTGGGAAACCCAGCCTTGGGCTCCTTTGAGAAATTGATTCTCAGGTCATGGCTAAGAGGGACTTGAATTCATTACCATATATTTAAAAAATGCAGATGAAGAGGAGCCTGGGCAGGACAGATACACCTTGCTACAGGCAGGCTTAAGGCAACCTGGAATTAAAGGGTTCAACTAATTCCTGCCAGGTTCAGGTCAGCACTTAACGGCCCGTCCGAGGACTTTGTCCTCAGAAGCAGCTGCCCCCAGCCACTGCTCTTGGAGCGGCTGGTGAGTACGCAGGTGACATCAGACCGACCCAGGGAACCATCGGCTGATTAACGCCGCGATGGGACATGCCACCGCAGGGCTGGTGACCCCAAAAGATGGAATTCAGCCAGATTGAATAACCAAAAAGGTCCCTTTTGGCACTAAAACTTTACATCTCACCATTGGAAAAGCAACCCCGAAAGTCTTCCGTAAGCAATACGCGTCTCCAAACGCAGGAGCCCGGCTGCACGCAGAGGCTGAGCTGTTCACGAAGCGATGTGCATCGTCAGAGGGCCGGGAGAGACGGGAGATGCTCTTCCCAACACAGAGCCATCCCTTCAGAAAGCTGAACAGCACCAAATTGTTTTAAGGCCTTAAAACAGCAGCTGAAATATCCAAGCGGATCGTTTCCTACTGGACATATTTGGGAATGTATTTATTTTATATCTCGTGAAGAAATTCCAGGATGTAAGTGAGAAGCCAAGAAAGAAAGAAAGAAAAAAAAAAAAAAGAGGGGAGGGGGGAAAGAAAGAAAACAAATTTGAACCGGGAATGTTTTACGTGCAGTATTAAATCTCCAGCACACAATGAATCATGCAGTTCTTGGTCTAACAAGGAGGACTCCAGAAAGTCTGTAGTATGAAGGAGTCACTGGAGACTCTAAGAAATATGACAAGCTTGGTCCAAAGTGCACAAAGGTTTTTTAAGTAAAGGAAAAAGGAAAGAAAAGAAAAAAAATCTAATGGTAAGAAAAAAAAAAACCACCCTCTGAAATTACAGTCCTACAACAGCTTCATTTGTATAATCCTTCTTCTCATACCCAGAAGCTGTTTTGCAGCGCTCAACAAGACTAGAAGTAGATGACAAAAGGCAACAAAAGCGACGTGTACGTGAACTTCTGTTCCAGATCCAAAACGCGTGTTTATGGTGGGACAAGCGCATAGGCCGGGGAACGCGCTCGCAAGCGAGTATGTGCATACAAATCACGGAGAAACAGGGCTGGAGCCCAAGGAGCCGCCGAACCTGTTCCCTCACCCAAGGCACGCTGGTGTTTACACAGACAAACATCTGTCTGGAGTGCTTTAACGCGTCCTTCACCCCCAGTGGAGGCAGTTCCCCAGCCTGCCGAGACGATGGGAGATTTTTTTCCCTAACATCTAACCCAAATCTGCACCTTTTGTTTCCTCTCCCCCCGACAGCAGTTCCCCTCCGTGGCTCCCGTACGCACCAGGGAGATTCGTGCCTCTTCCCGGCCCCTGTTTCTCTAGACGATGCATCCTTTCCCTTTGTGCATCCTGCTCTAGGCTCCCAATCTCCTCTCTTCCATGAAATTCCAGAAATCGCCGCTTACCTCTGAGGTTTGACCCTGCAGCCTCCAGCCCTGCCTTCCTGGCTCGGGGCAGACGTGCTCGGGACAGGGCAGCACGAGGCAGGCGGAGAAAAAGAGAAAACCCTGGGGAAAGCTCTGGCACAACCTCTCCCGTCTCTTCCCATGCTCGGTTTGAGCTGGGCAAGGCAGGAGCCACATTCTTCTCTTTAGGGCTGGAGATCCGAACGGATGGATCTGAAGGAAGATCTGGTGTGGTTGCGAGATTGATTTGGGTCTGGAGAGAGGGTACGTGCATTCGGCCAAAAGCTCTCCAAGATCGAAGGTGCTTGAGAGCTCCTGCGGCGATGCTAAACACGCACGAAGACAGAGCTGCCTCCAGCACTTGCCAAACCAGCAGAAACCGGCAGGGAGGACAGGCCACCGTCGCAGCACCAGACCCGAGACCCTCGACCGTGGTTCCACCAAGGCTCCCCATCATCCTACAGAGAAGTTGCTTTATCTGCTACCCGAATGCCGCTACTCCTGCCCCACGGCACAGCGACGCTTCCCCATTCCTGAGGCAGAAAGCAAAGGGTCCGGTTTATCTCCAAACCCCCCCAGCTCAGGACCTGGCTGCCCCTTTGCTCTCCAGGGCAAACCCATGGGATCTGCAGCAGCAAGAGGCAGCTGTGCATCTTGCAAAGAGAAATCCCTCCAGCCAGGGACTGCGTGCATGCCGGGGGGGGCTCATTTCCCCCTGTGCCCCCAACAAGGAGCAGCCAAACTCCACGAGGAGCTTGCCCACACATCGACCGGCCGGGGCGAGCCCAAAACCTCTGGCCTCCCTTAGCCAAAAGCAGCAATGTCAACGGAGGAACGTCTCG
>NW_009613899.1:3846-47273 GCF_000690535.1 Cariama cristata
GGGGCGCTGCCCTTTTTTTTTTTTTTTTGGGTGGAACAACAGGCTGCAGGAAGCAAAAGATCGACCTGTCAGCTTGGCTCGGCCCGTGATCAGTCTGCTACTTCACAAGCAGCGAAACGCTTTGTGGTTTTGCTCCATTACCACCATCGCAGGGCCTTTCTGGGGAGCTCGCTTGCTTCTCGAAGCGACTTTGATGCAGGATGGAGACAATAAAAAAATAAATAAATGGGGGAGGGGCAAAAAGCTTACCCCATGGGCATGCACAAGCACAGCAAACTCGCTCCTGGGCTTTCATCTGCCTTAATAACACGCTTTCTGTGGCATCTACAGAAACCTGCTAGTAGCAAAGCATACGAGCTTGTCTAAAATGTGAATCCCACTTCTCTGCACATTAATGGCTGTGATGGAGCACGAAGCGAGGACAGTTACCCGGCCGGAGAGCGGCCCAGTCTTCGAGCATCTGCTGCGGTTACCAACAGCGTCCACATCGTTTAAGCTCTCCTTGCTTGATTAGGTGGGAAATGGGAAGAATTATTGCTTTGGTAACACTCATGGTGCCCGGCTCCAGGAACAGTCCTGGACCTTCACCACGGGAATTTCCTACACACCCGAGAGGAAAACCTGGTATCCCAAATCATCACCAGGGCCAGAGCAAAGGGCATCGACAGCAATCACTGCCACATGGGCTAGCAAGGCCAGGACCTTCAACACCGTCCTAAACCGAGCTCTTACCCCCCATTATATGACACTAAAGGTCACCATCAATGTCCAGCATCAAACAGGTTCAAAGAAAGGCCTGATAGACTCCTCGGCTTTGGTTTTTCCAAAGTCACCATGTCAGATAATTCTGTATTGCCATAGACAGGGCTAATTCAGCATTAAAAAAGAAAAAAAAAGGAAAAAAAATGTATTTCTGCATGGAAGAGGCTCCCACATGGCCCTTGTCAGGTGGAGGAGGCAGCAAGGGCCTGTGGTGCAGCCCTAGGCACCAACTCCAGAAAGCTGGGTTTAATACCTGTCCCACCTATTGCCAGGAAAACAGGGAGATGAAACCTTCAGATCTCACTGTCACAGTCTTCCTGGAAGGGGTTGACAAGTGCTGTGGGAGAGATCAAGGCGTGAGAGGTACCCGACTTCTCCATCAGTTCTCCCTTGACCCTAAAGCCTCGCTGCACACCTGCAACGGGGACCTTCTTTGCTTCAGAGCTCCAGCAACCCGATTTCCCGTAGCGACCACAACCACTGTCATTAGTGACTGAAGTGGCATAAAAGCCACATCCCGTGGGCAGGACAGGAGCCCAGCAGCAGAGGTCATTTCAGGAGCCTAAACTCAGCTCTGCTGATTAGCTCTGGGCACTGCATAGACAGCACACAGCAAGAGGAACCACCCAAGTATCCAACCATGCTTTGGGATCCTCAGTGGGGATCCATTACAGATGGGCCAAGGAAATGCCTTGTGGGAAAGAAATCTTCTTAAGATGCCATAATAAGACCTGCTTGTCACACTGGCCTGCTCGGTGGGCTTTGGAGAGAGGCATCACACAGCCAGCAGCTCCCCAGCATCCTTCAGAAACCATCCTGCATCTCGAGCTGTGTTTTGTCCAGGCTACGGAGCTGTCTTAGTGCTCTGTGGCCCTTTGAGAATGGGGACTCCTACAACAGCAAACACACACTCACCCATTTCCAGCGTTGTTCTCTTGTTGGATGAGGAGAGATCTGAAAAACACCAAAAGCACAGAAAAACACCAAGACGAGTCCTGATGTCCAGCTGTGGTGGTCTCTGACCTGCACCCTCAGAGGTGCGAGACACAGGTCAGCACACTGGAGATGTGGCACAGATCCCAGAACACGGGGACAAACGTTTCTCCAAGTCAAGCCCAAATGCACTCGCAGTGTTAAAATGGGGTTAGAACAGAGCGGTATGGCTGTTTCATTTCCTTCATTCTCTCCCTCTCCAGAAGTCAAACATTCCCCAGTGTCTCTGTATTCTCCCCTCTGGACCACTGAGAAAAAGCAGCGGGATGTTGCAGGAGAACGGCGAGAGCCACCAAACCCTGGGTGGGGGGAAAGGGATGGGTCCTGACTTGGGCAGGGGGCAGAGGGGCAGGAGCTGAGCCCACCCTGCTGCTCCCCGGGGGCTGTCGGGGAGATTCCCTGAGCTGAGGCTGACCTCCACAGGCCAGCTCCATCATAACAGCCCTGCGCTCCTCCTCGGGATGAAGAGCACCAGGAAAATATTTCCAAAGCGTGCAAACACAAACAGGGCCCTTTCCCCACCAAAACCAACCCAGTGTTACCAAAGCAGCGGGCACCTATGGGGCCTGGGACCGCCTGCCTCGCGTCCCAGCCAGGGTGGCTCCGTAGGGGAGCTGCCAGCTCAGGACACAGGAGCTCCTGGGCTTGTTTCTCCTCTCCGTCTTCCTGATACATCCCGAGCTTCTTCCTGTGCATCTCCCCTACTGCTGCCTTCCCTTCTTCCAGAAATTAAGATGTTATAAGACACACGGACGCTACAGAAATGGAAGTTTCACAGCAACTCATTAAGCTGTTGGTCTAACAGGGCTTTCCGGGGCCCTGAGGAGCCCCTTTTTGCACACAGAAGATAAAGCAGTACTTCAGGGACAGGAGTTCTGGTTCCCCAAAATCCACATCATCTGCCCAGAACAGGCAACGATAGGCAAAGACTGTTTGCACCAACACAGTGCCTCAAAGGGCTTATTCTAGCTCCAGTTAATCAGCAGGGCAGCAAACACTGAGGATTTGGGTTTCAGTTCAAAAAGAAAAAAAAATAAAAAAAGATCTCATCAGTGTAGCTGATATTGAGGCTTCCTTTTCCAGAAGGTCTGAGCAAGCAACGCGTACATCCTGACAAAGAGCAAAGTCATCCCTGGAGGGCACCGGCAGCTCCGAAACCTCTTGCCTTACTGAGGTTTTGACTAACAGCTGCTGATCTGAATTCCTAGACGCAGCATTTGCCTCCTCAAAGCCTTGGGTTTGTCTGGGTGTTAGCGCCAAATCCAAGAGATCTCCGGCATCCAAGCGGATCTGCTTTGCCCCCCGCACGCACCAGCAGCCACCAGTTTCCCTACGGCACAGCATGTGACGGGAACAGAAAAGCACAGCCCCGAGGAGCAGTGCGTGGCCGGAGCAGCGGGCAATTTCCCCACAGAAGGGCAGTTTAAAGTTGGTGATGCTGGGGAGGACTTCAGAGCAAGAAAATCAAAAGGAGGATTATTCAGAGCCTCATTTTAATGCCTGGAGGAAGAAAGTGAGCAAAGCAAAGCCAACAAAACTGGCAGGACTGAGTGATTTGCAGGTCCGAGACGTTTATATGAGGACGTTGGCCAGATGTGACACGAGCTGCTCCGTGTCCCTCCACCCCACCCCACTGCTTTCCCTCTGAGCCCAGCCCACGCCCTGACCAAGCCCATGGGGTCTTGCTGAGCCCCGTGTTCCAGCACTGATGCCCTGACAGGTTCCCTCACAACTACCCAAAGTTGTTTTACCGAGATGGTAACAACCTTCCTTCGGAGGGCTTCGGAGCAGCTGCGTCCACAGCCCAACATTCGGCACACGGAGAGGCAGGTCTTCTCTCTCCCACTGCCACTACGGGTGGGAACTGTGGGAACCAGCAACACTGATGGGAAAACAGAGCCTCTGACGTGGGGAGGGCAAAGACCTTCTGACAGTTCTGCTACGAGACCACTGGCCCTCTCATGTGGGTAACTGGACTTTTTGCCTCGCGGACCCATCACTTCTTCCTGTCCTGCTGCTAGAAAGAGGAGACTTGCTAGACTAAGTGCCGTGAAGACGACATTAGGGAAAAAAAAAAGTCTCCCATGAAAAGAATCATTCCGGAAGGCGCCTGGCAGCCAATTTGATGTACCCACACGTTCTGCAGAGCCAAGTGTTTATACCGAAGTGAACTCTGTACAGATACGCGCTCTAGGCTGGGCAGAGATCAGGATCACAGCAAGGGTGTAAATAACATTACGAGTGTAACATTGATTCCAGCTTGTCCACTAACAACGTTCCCATTCACTCAAAGAGACATTCCCAGGAATCGCTCCTATTTGCCGTCTGGCAATTCAGGCTGCGTTTTTCTCCTCTGTTGAACCAACACTCCTGATAAAGCAGGGAGCCTTCCAGCTACTATCTGAATGTGAAGATACAAAGAGACCTCGCCTTTCATTGCCTGTTTCAATCAGATGGTGTGACCACAGCAGGGATCCTGGGACATCAGGACTCCTGGATTCCTTCCTGGCCCTTCTGCACACTCCAGGAGAGGCAGTGCACCCTCTTGCACGCAAACGGGGGGGCCCTGACAAGTGTCTGCGCTCCACTGAAACGGGTGCATTTATAAGCTCAGCTCCCCACAGATGCGATAAGATCAACCCTTGGAAGCAGCGTAACCACAGCAGGACAGCGCTGCAGCTGGGTGGTTTAACCTACATACGGCACCCCAGATCCAGCTTTACCCCTTTGGGCCAGGTCAGAGCTGGGGATCTCTCCTCCAGGCTGCACTGCACGATGCAGACACGCACCGGGTGACTCACACGAGGGCACCCGGAGAGTCAGCAGCAGAGCCAGCTACTGCGCCCAAAAGCGAGTAACCTGGAGGGACCCCCAACGAAGCTGTGAAGCTCAGCTATTCTTGGGAGCCAGTCCCAACTTGCCTTGGTTTCAAGGCCTTCTCTTATCTTTGCAGCAACTTGGGCTCATTGTGAAATCTTACCACTGGAGATGTTAACTGCCAGGATTTATGGCTTCTGTAGTTTCCCTTTAATAGCTTCAGCTGGGGAAACACTGGCAAAGGATGAAAGATGCTGGTACGGGATGGATGTCAGGAGAGGACTTCAAAGACTTCCAATACATTGAGTCGCATTATGATCCTCGGGATCCTGCTCTTACAACCATCCAGCACTTTCAGGAGCCTCACCCTCCTTAAGCACAGGCTTAACCATTTGGACCTACAGTCAAGCACCTGCACCTCAGCTCTCGAGGCTCACGGGCAGGGTTCTGCCCTGAGGAGCCCCCGTTCAGTTGCTCCCAGCAAGTTTCTCATCGCCTACAGCACATGACACAGCAGAACCTTTCTCCTCACCCCAGACTTCTCCAAATCCTTCACTCCCAAAGACACTATGGAATGCCAGCTGGCTCAGACCAGTGCAGTAGCCGCTACAAAATCCAGTCTGCAGCAGAAAGTTTCATGGGAAAGCTGAGCAAGTTCTGCTCTAATGAGTAACTAGCCATAAGGAAAGTCTCATCTGGAGGGGAAGGACAGAGCGAGCCTGAGAAGGGATTTTGCACATCACTGTCTATGGATTGCATTGCCCTGTGGGCTAGTCACACTGTGAGAAAGCTTGCTCATGTGCATCTTCACTGCCCGCTAGTAGAAAAGGATCTTAGACTAACTGAACTGGCCTGTCACACACCATGCCTGGAGGGCAGGTAGCTGGGACCCAGGCACAATCTCCATCCTGTGAGTTGCCTGCAAATGTGCAAAATTTCTGTCCTCAAGGAATCTAGCAGAGTATTCATCCAATGGTCAGAGCAGCATTATTTCACACTCCTTCCCATGGCAAGTTTCACTGCATAGCTGATTCTGGCTCAAAGTCTACAAAACGCTTTGAAATTAGTTAGACCCCCTTGAAGAGATCTCACGCTGAACACTTCAGATCGGCCATCCCCTTGCATGATGCCTGCAGTGAATGTGCCTGTGCTCTTGTACACCTGATTCTCAGGCGAGTGGGTGCAGCAAGACGAAGAGCCAACCACTGCCTTTAAAAATAAAACCAAAACAACAAAACACAAACTACAGGAACTCCCAGTCCCTATAAGAAATATTGCCTGAGGAATTTAAAACTAAGAAGTAGCTGAAGCAGCATATGCCTGCCTACACCTTAAACCCACATACACAAGCAGGAGCAGTAAAAACCCTCAGCGTTTTCCTACCCATGCGTGTCCTCGCATGGTGCATCCTGGTTTCACATGCTCGTTTGTCACAGGTAATGCCACCCGGCATGCAAACAGCAGTTTAAGTTGTCCAAGTGCCCTGAACGACAAGAAGAAAAGCGCAAGCTTCATCATTAAGGTTTGTTTCAAATATATCCACAGCAGGAGCCCATGGATACAGATCAACCCACCCAGATCAAATGAAAAAATTCAGCTACAAGCCACAGAATCGGTATGAACGCTAACGCAGCTTTGTTACACTGATGTAACTTCATTCCCGCCAAGCCAGCAACGCAGATAAACAGAAATCATTGCGATGAGCAGAGCTAATAAAAGCCAATTTCCTTAGGGCACATGCCCTTGTCCTCAAGCACCCCTCTCTACTGCAGCAACCTCAGCTCCCCTCTTCACCCCACAAACCTCCTGACACAAGGCAAGGTGCAGCAGGGCCATGACTTGTCTGGAGCTATGCGTCTGCTTAGGCCAGCTCTGCTGCCAGAGAGCAAGTCCATCAGCTGAGCTCTGCCCTCCATGGAGTCCTCCTTTAGATCTCAAAGGGAGATGATCGTCCACGATACTTTCTTCTTTAGGTTTCCTCGTTAGTAGCTACGGATGGAAAACAGTACCAAAAAAATCTTTTAAAGGAAGTTATTCCCCATTTAAGAAAGTAAAACTGAGACACTACAAATGGAAACAGCTTGCCCAACACAGACAAGAAATTAACTCACAGCCCCTGGTTTCAAGTCCAGGGAACTATTATCTAGACCACCCTTCTTCCTCGTTAGGCTCTTCCCAACAAGAACTTCACCCCAGAAACAACATCCAATGATTATGCAGCTACAGAGTAATCGTTCAACTTGCTGGCTGTTCACAGCTTGATGTTTAAACGCAGTAAGTCTCTAACGAGACTCAAGCCTGAGGCAGTAAATTTTTCAGGAAGAAGACCGGGGTCTTTGTCTTTTGCCTGGCATCCCACAAGAACTGCAGGAGTATCCAGGAATTTAAGTTCTCCTCGGAAAGCTGTGCGCACACAGCACGACATGTACAGAGCAGCCGGGCGTCTGGGAGAAGGCTGTGTTCGTAGCTACCGGGCACTGGGCTGATGGCAGCTGGCTGCTCTGTATTAAAACCAGGAGCCAGCTGCAGCTGTGCTCCACATCCAGATTAAATCATCACACAGCAAAGGCTGCAGCAGGCAGTAGGGGTATGGAACCAAAGGAGAAACAGGAGCAGAAGCTGTCAAGGATGGAAGATCCCTTGCTGGGAACAGCGAGGAAGAGTCAAGACTGTTGGGTCTGTATGCTGGGCAAAAGTCTCACTGACACGCTTCTCATTCCCAGTCCACATCACTCTTCAAACTTGATAGAATGAAAAAAGGTAAAAATAATGGCTATCTGCTTTTGAGTTCTGCTCTCATTCCACCATCTTGCAGGCACCTCTCGCAGTTGACCAAGCTCCCTCCTCGGCACAGTATCAAACCTGCTACCTTTAAGTGGTTTACTATTAACAGTAGCTTCTCACCATCAGCATTTTAAAATCAAACATAATTTAAAATTTTTCCATGTTCTGCATCCAGAGCTCACCACCATAAATGCTTTCTCCTCTACCCTGCATTCAACCAATGCGTGGACAGAGAAGGCCATTTTAACCAGCATAACCTTCCAACTCATTAAGAGGAGCAATATCACTTTAATCAGACTCTTTAAAATACGAATTCCGTGTGCAAACTGACAAAGTCATTCTCCTAGGTCCTGCCAAGCCCTTTGCCGTAGGCAAAGGAGTTGAGACGTCCCTTAGCATCAATTTTGTTTGTTTATTTATAAAGTTCACATGTTTGATCTTTGTTTAGCAACTGTTTTCATCTCTCTGTCCAGTGGTAAGAACACAGCAGTTCTTGAGTCAAAGAATCATGAGTTCTCTGTTTCCAGTTCTGGAAACCATCCAGCATCAGCTTTGAGAGCTCATCAGAAATTTAGCAAGACCAAGTGCAGTAGGATCTGCAGGGAAAAGGGTTGCTTACCTCCAGACTTTTCATTTCTCGCACACAGTTGAAAGCTAGGCTCTTGACGTCGCCTTAAGTTAATACTTTTCAGAAATTATCTCATGACACTTGACTAATTTACCTCCCCCAATTTCTGGTTACTTTTGAACACCGTGATCACGACCCCAGGTTGCTCAGCCACCACACGCTTTTGGCAGTCTTGGAAAAATACTAACCCAGACAAGAGAGCTTTGTTCTTGCCAGTGTTGCTGCATTTTTTTCATTAAAGTACTTTAAGTCTCACCACTATGCCTACTGACTTCAGGAGACCACCACAAAACCAAGCATTTGGGTGTGAATTACTCACCAGTTCAAGGTGAATCTTGCTTTTGCAGAATGAATTCAATGAAGAAAGTAAAGCCCTCGAGCAGCAAGCAGTTCCTGGACGTTTAAAGGTTGGTCAGCTTCTCATGGGCCATTCACCCTGGTAACACTATCCCCTGCTTCGTGTAAGCCCATCAAAGGCTCTCCTTGGCCTCCTGGACCACCTGTGATCCGCTGAGAAGAGTTTGGGAACCACTACAGTTAAACATATTCCTGATTAATGAGGCACTATGTCCACCCTTTCTACTGGAGACTTTCAGAGACAGCAAAAATGTTTAGACATTCAGCTCAGACTTAGCTTGCACTGTAACGAGCGCCCAAAAGCCCTCAGGCAACCACGTCGAATGAGTTCCTTTTCCATCCCACTGAATACAAAGGTTTGTCCAGGTTTCTTTTTCCTTCCATAAAAATCTCGACAACCCTCTGACAAATTGGTTTATTCCGGCACCAGCAAGTACTCAACAGAGATACTTCCAGGGTCTCCTCAGCCTTTTAGCTACTGTATTTTGCTGCTGTTTATAAGAAAACTGAGTTGAGGAAGTAGTTAGAAAATTGTTTCTGGAATTTCCACAGCACAATTAACACTACAGAAGCTTTTGGCAAATAGTATGTTTTAGCCTCTTTGTGATACACAAACTGGAGCTCTAATAAAGCATGTTAATTGCTAAAGGAATGAACCAAGACAAATCAGATCAATCCTCTGAAACGTGTGCAATAACCTATATAAAATACAGAACTATGCTAACAAAATGCTAGTTTATTTCTAGGAACTTCAGTGAAACGTCACAAAAATAAGGTGATGAGTATCTAAAATAGTATTTCCAAACAAAGTGCCAATACTTCAAAGCCAGTACCATTAGAAACACACCTCAAGGTGAACCAGCCACTCAACATCACTAGATCTCCCCCTGGCTTGGTACCAGAGACTGACCGCAATTCCCAGTGTATCATTAGGCTAACTTAGAACAGGGCAGAGTACAAACAGAAAGAAAATGATCACTTAAATATAACTAGGGTCTAACTAAAGCCTTTTGATTTGGGAGGAGGGAGAAGGCAGCACAGCACTTCACAGTAGTTACTGCAATTCTGAGACTGCAGTGCTCTCAGTCCTTACGACTGAGGCGAACAGATATCGACTGCTTTCCCAATTACTACTTATCACAGTTTAGGTGGTGCAGATCCTAAACCACGGGAGTTCATTACAAATCCCTAGACTAGTTTTCCTTGGGAATGTGGCAACATTTTTTGAGAGGTAAGCCAGAGCTATGAAACCTGGATTCAAGCCAAGTTCAAAATTACTTGGATCAGAGCTGTCCCTGAGACCAGGGAGAATGTAGTGGTCAAACAAGTGTGAAACGTTCAGCCTCACCGAGCTCCCTCCAGCTTTTTAATTCTTCCCATTGCTCACAGTCAGCAGCTACACAGAACTGTTTGGGAGTGGGCTCCATAGTTTTCACTGGAGTCAAAATCCAGCTGTTTCTTGCTAGGACATCCAGGAGGAACCTTCTGCATCAGACTGGGCAGTCACCTGAGGCGTCTTAAAACCAAAATCTAGCAAAAAAATATAAAGGTTATTAGCTTGTCAAAAGCACCTCTTGCAGCAAACAAAACACTTATCACAAAGACTATCGCCTTTGCCATGCAGGACGAACATCATCTTCACAGCTCAACACTAATTCCCTTTCAGTGTGCTCCTCACGTGAAGAGGTTGTTAATTACCTTCTGGTCCACCCTGTTGCATTTCATGGAAGTATGTGACCAAACTCAAACAAGGTGACTGCAAATCTTATTGCAAAACCCGCCTCTGATCACAAACCTCGCAGTCTGGAAAATAACATAATCATATAAGTACGCAATCCTACCAAGGGTTTAATTACTGGATTTGCTGTTACCTACTACAAGCATGCCTGTTACTTTCCTGCACATGCTTAAACTCAGATGATGGCATCCCAGATTACAGGCTCCAGGAATGTCTTCTGGATTCCACAAATTTCCTTTCAAAACCAAAAATCAGACTCCAGATATACCTCAAACACTCGTAAGACAGACAAGAGATTGACGTGATAATGCTTAGGAAGTTTTGAAGAAAACTTCCACTAGTGGCTGGTGGTCTTTGCTCTGAAGACCTAGTACCTAGTTAACATACTCATATTAAAAGCAAGGGTGTATGGTGTTTACCACAGCTAGTTGAGACATATCTGAAAGCAAGACAGTAAGGAAACACGCCAAAATTCGGAATAGGAGCACAGAGTCTGAAATCCATGAATTCTGTAGATGGGATCAATTCCGTCTCAACTCTTGAAATGGCTATTTAGTGGATTATCTGCATGGAAACAAGGTGAACCAAACGTGAGAATTTTTTTGATGTCTTTTTAATCCATTTTCATAGTTTAACTCTGAAACCCTAGTATTCCACAGAAAAACAAGTTACCAAAATTTATGTTCTTAAAGAGTTTCCACTTAAAATCTAAAAAAAAAACCCAAAACCCCCCTATTTTTCATAATTCCTGTAGAAGTCATTATTTCTCAACTTGTTCTTAATTTTAAGAAAGTTCTTAACTCTGTTAAGGGGCACAACAGCTAGTTATAATGTTAGAAACAACACATATTCTGCCTTAAGTCACAATACCACTGAAACAAACAGAAGGTCAAAAATTGAGAATTACTACAAAGTTTTGTTTTGTAGTTTAGCAAACCACATTGAAGTCATGCAAGAACTGTAGTCTTCAGAAATAAGAGAAAGATCTGTTTGGTAGTGAAAATATAATTTTATTTTTAACAATAGCTGCCAGCAGTATACTGGTATATCTGTAAAAGATGTTCCAGAGAGTGAAAGACATAAGCAAACTACAATAAATTGTATCAACTCTTCAAGTATTTCTGCAAACAACGCTCCAATTCTTGATGTCCTGTCTTGGAAGTCCTGATATCCTATTCTGCTCCACTATTCTCCCATCCCCCTCACCCCCTCCAGAAACAAAAATGTAATAGTTGGTGGCACAGGTTCTGAGGCAGATTAAATATTTTTCACTTGGGATAAAGCCCTCTTCTGAAAATATTAATTGGACGTGTTCAGATAGTACTCTGAGTGGCAAAGAGTAAAAAAAAAGTTGACTGTACTTAGCCACTTTTTGTTCTGCATTGAGATAGGCATCAGTGGGTTTGGCTCAAGCATCTTCAGTTTATTCATGTCTGTGTTCCTTTGATACAAAATGCTAATTTGCTACTTTAGCATAAAAACTTGATTACATCTCTCTTCTTATCATGGAACTGCACGCAACTTTCAATCAGTTTAGACATGCCCATTGTGGAAAAACCACCAATTTTATGGGAAAATGCAAACGTACAAGCTACATGGCTGTGACTGTCCGTGTGGGACATTTACACGGACCAGCAGTGGGACATTTACACAGACAGAAAAGCTTTGGAGTGCATGAAACTGTTTCAGAAGCTCACATGCCTCTTGTTCAACAGGCAGCTCGTACACGTAAGGAATCTCTTCAAGAAGGAAAGCTTTCTTAACAAAGAAAAAAAAAAAAAACAACACATGCATATACCTTAATCTGTTCTCCCACACAAAACCAGGGTGAAGACGATGGATTTTCCCTTTATGTTCAGGAAATACACAAGTCACCTGTTTTAATGGGAATTTAAGCATATTTCAGCTTGAGAATAAAGTAAGTTATTCAGCATGCTAATACATGCAACCAACTCGCAAACTGGAATGCCTACTTGAAAGGGTAACTGCTGTTTTTAAATTGCAGAAGGGGCTAGAAGCATCATTTTAAATTTAAACAGGGGGTAGATTAATTGCTGTTTGATGAAATTAAAAATGCATTTAAAGATCAGATTGTAAACAAGTTGACAGAAGTCAAGAATTTACATAGTTATGAAAGGGCTTTTTTAATTAATGTAGCGCTGGTGATTGGGGCCAGATGAAAGTGCTCTACCCACACCAGACGCTAAGCCTTTTACACACCACCCTAGCTATACTCTGCCGTTCTGAAGGGATGAGCCACAGAGGCAAGAGCTGCTCGTTCTCCATTAGATTCCTGGCCTCTGCTGAAGCCAGCAAGAGGCTGGCCAGCTTCTGCCACAACACAACTGTGCAATAGGAAGCCTAAAAGACACCAACTCCTTTCACACAGGACAGTTAACAGCTATCATACGGTAACCGCCTTAGAAATTGCTAGCCTGGTCCTCATTTGAATTACGCCTATAAGGGACAGGCCCCGACGCTCAATACTCCATTGTACTGAGATAAGAAATACATTAGTTACAGCAAAAGCTTTGTTTACAAGCTTTCAGACACAATCATTAAAATACTTAATGCCGAATATAATGTATTACAATTGTTTGAAGATTGCCTAAAAAGTAGAGAGAATATATTATCTATAAAAGACAAGCCTGGCATTTTAACAAGTTAAGTATTTGTGTGCATTGATATGCAGGCAGTGCGCACGCTAGAAAACTGCATGGAAGTGTTTTCATGCTCATATGCACATAATTGCCTGGTGTACTAAAGTGTGCACACAATGGCTAATTCGCTTTTAAAAGCAGTGAGGCCCAATTACTACCACCTCAGACAACTTCCAAGGGCCATTCTGATCTAGGTTTTAAAGTAGAGTTAAAAACTTAACAAAGATATGCCCACAATCACATTGCTTCCTATATAGTTAACCTTTAAAAACAAAAATAAGATGGCAAAGAGCACCAAACCAATGCGGGTTGGGGTTTTTTTTACCCTATGTGTCATTAAATATGTTGTTATCTAACAAAAAAGGAAGTAATTCCTTTGTCTAGATGTCACGTTGTAGCAAAGACTGAAACCCTACAGAGGATTATTATGGCTGAGAAACTTTATTCAGGATGAGAACGTGACATTAGAATACAGTAATTATTAAAAGGCTACAGTTAAGTTTTTCCTAACCAGGTCGCTCCGCAGAATTTTCTTTCTCTGCCTAAACACCCCTGTAATAAATCATAATAGGGTCGAAGTGTATCTATAGCTGTCTTTGAAAGACATGTAACAGGATTGGTAACTGCCTTTATATTGGAATTCTAGCTCTAGGAAGGCAAGACAAGGCACCACAAGCCATGTATACAAATATGGATCTTGTATTCTACCTCTTCTATGTCAAACTAACTTCACGGGTATATAAAGTAGCAAAAGCAGGATGTTTAGAAAAGTCAGGCTGGTTTTCATAAAGCCAATGCTTACCAAAAAAATTAGTGTATAAAAATGTTTATGTGAGCATTTCCATGCTATTGCAGAATGTTAAATATTCCAAGAACAACCTACCAGGAATAGCACTTTCCAGCTTCTAAAATCAGTTAAATATAAAAGTATCTTTACAAAAAAATAGGCATATAAGTCTAGCATTCTTTGGAGTTGTTTATGATGGTCTTTTAAAAATAACCTAGTAGTTTATTTCATGCATCAAAATCATTAATTTTAAACAAGAAAACTATTCCCTGGCTTAGAAATATTCGAAAATTGCTTTTAAAAAAATTGTAGTGCTATTCCTCAGTGTTGCTGTAAAAAGATTATGTATAGTAGTGCAATGATTACGATTACACAAAATTGCAGTCCAGGTGCACAGACAAGCAATTAGGATAAATTCAATGTAAAGGACTGGACTTCACACACCATTTCTTTAGAAGAGTAATTAATAGATTTCCTTTCAGGAAAAAATGCATACCGTAATTTAAGGCAAATGTTATCTTTAAAGGTCACTTTAGATTTCTTCAGGAAAGAAATAGCTTAAAAAAGCTCCCAGAAAGACTCCCACTTTAATGGCTATCAGTGTTCAGTCTTGCATCACTAATCATTGCACTGCTATTCACCATATACAGTAGCTATTTATCAACTAGGACGCTAATGTTTACATGTACTTTGTTTATGACAGCACAGATTTTGTAAGTAAATATCACCAGAAAGACCTATACAAAATAAAGGCTCTTAACTACCAAAAAGAAAGCCACTTGCAACTTTTTAAGGTGAACAGGATGGCAAGCATCCAGTTCTTCTGGTTTCAAGATGGTAAAGGGCATCCTGACAATTATTCGTTTGCTGCAACTCAGAATTTAAGACAAATGTAGGCTGCCAATTTAAAAAAAAAAAAAAAAAACACAAATTATTTTTTTCATCAAGCTCTTGAAGATACAACTAAATACTAACTCTGAACTGCGAGCTTCCTGCTATAGCACTCAAGCTTAGATTCAAACTTCCCTGATGTCCGAAGTCATTCAAATCCAAGTTTCACATCTGACTCCCTTCTCAACCATTACTGTGATTTCAAATCCAAGAGAAAATTTATTTTTTTTTAAAAAACATTGCCAAATATTCTGCAAATGGCTCTTTTGGATAATAAGTTCCTTTCTACATGTAAATAGGATAGACAAGCAGGTACAGTTCAACGTGTCACAGATATGACAATTGTGTATAGATCTTCTGGAAAAGCAGTAAATTCCAAAATACATAAATATTCCTTGTACCATATAGCAAGACAGTATCCTAAACCAATTCGTAGACAGGGACCAAATGTTTGCAAAGAAAAGTAGTAGGGGCAAGATAACTCTTCATACTGAAGAATCTAGAGTTACCCCAGTGCAATATTAACATAACTGCATTAATGATATTCAAACTTGCTGTGAAAGGCGGTAAGGAAAAACAAGCCTATAATTAAATCTGCAAACTTTAGGTAATTACTGTACCTGGTCTATCCACCATAACTTTGAATAACTGCAAGTTCATGCAAAAAAAAAAAATTTGCTATCTTATATGAAGAGAGCAGTCTGTTAGAAGCATTGTTATGGAATATGCAAGAAGTCATCTCTTTTGCAAGTGCTGTTTACTTAGTCAGTCTCTTGGCTACATCACTGTAAGCTATTTCAATTTCTTTGTCTCCAGGACAGGTATTGGTGAATTCATCCCTGCTATAAGCATTCGTCAGATATCTCCAAATCCCTGTCATTTCCTTGGGAATCTCAAAGTTGCGGTATTTTTTGGCCACCACCTAGAACAAAAGAATTACATGATGAATTTACATCCTTCAACTTAAACCACTTTTCCATCCCTTGTCACTCTCTCGTTAAGTTATCCTTCCAACATGTACACTCAGAGTTACTTCTAAAGTCAGCAGAGCCTGCCTCTCTGGGATACGCCTGGACCTGGCAGCATACTGCCTCGTTTAGTTTGTATTGCTGTTCTCGCTAAAGCAAATACTTCTGCACCCAGGCAAAAACTTAATCTGTGGCTCCATCTGCAGTACAAAACTGACAAAGATCACTGGAGACAGTGAAAAGCAATCAAACCACAATTATATAGGCACATCTTCCCTCTTACAGTTATCCTAGGCTACCTCTTTCCAGACTTCCCACCTTTTTTTTTTTTAAATACAATCCTTGTATTTCGTATTGTGTCATTTACTTTGTGGCCAATAGAGCAGTTCTCTACAGATGTGAGAAGACATCCACTTCAAACATTAACTGGTCACACAACAGTGATGTTCACCTTCCTTCTTCTACCTCATTCTTTTAAGCGTTGCAACTTCCTGTGACCACACTGGTCAGTGCAGTAAAACGGGTTTTGGCTTGCGCCATTTTAGCATCTGCGGCCCAACTTGTCTACTGGTTCACACCTTCACTGAATTCAACTGCTCTGTCCCTAGAGCCCTTGTGAATTACCCAAATCTTATGCGATTTCGTGTCCTGTTAATACTGTAATCAAACTTACACGGGAGTTTACAAACGGTTGAAATTAGTTGGACTCCAGAATGTCACAAACCATAAGCATTTTGTCCTTCATTATCACATAACACACAAGGCATTTACCTTGACAATGTGTAGTTTGGGTAGCAGGTTGCAGTCTGCTAACGTCATCTCATTGCCATCCAAAAACTTGCGGGTAGAAACTGTAATATCCTCCATGCTATTTTCATCTATCTCATCAGGAAGGGGAGAGTTCAGATACTCATCCAGTTTCTGGAGGGTTTTCAAGAGGCCACGTTCTAAGGCTACAGAGGAAGGAACAGTTTTAAGAACAAAAAAGAAAGCCAAACCACAGCACATGAATTTCAAAGTAAATTATCATTTAAAATATTAGTAGCAGATCTGAAAAAAAAAAAAAGCCACATCACTGTGCTACCCACAACAGTCCCTATACTGAAGGATTTTTAACCATTGTACAATTTTTATGGCAGCGCTACCACTGGAGCTGCCTTCGTGGTCACTAGTAACACTGAAACTGAACTAGAATGCCTTTAAATATCACACAGATGCAGGTTATTTAAAAGCTGGTTTATACATGAGCTTGCACTAACTTAAAATACTCTAAGACTGTCCACAAGTGTTTATTTTTGGTTTAAAAAGTGGCTTATGTCAGTTTCTTAAGACTATTCGTAACTGGCTTAAACTAATTAGAAATAAGCTATGCTAGGGTTTATTATTCATTTAAACGTAATCTGTTTAATGTCACATGCTCAGCTAACAGCCAGGACTAAACACGCAGACTACCGAGGAGGTTTATGGAATATAGCAGCAGAGGGCAGCACACCCCACAAAATCGAAAAATATTTCTCAGCTGTTTACAAACATTTTGCATCTCTCCATCTGAAATACAGCAGAAAGGCATTCTGACTCCCCAGCTAAAGTTTTCCCTCCAAGTACGTTGAAGACAAAAGATTTGTACTAAACTATTTAAAGGTCTAATTGTGCATTCTTTCTCTCTTATTGACCTTCCATCTACTACCTTCTCTCCACACAGAAAGGTCTTAATCCTTCAAAGAAAGTGACACGAACTAAGCTTTAGCCAGAAGTCTGCATGGGAGCCCTCAATCCCAGAAAGGTCAAATAATGAAGTGTGCAGAAAGGTCTCACAGCAAATGCAACTTTCAATGCCAGGGCTATTTACAAACCATGCATACCCTACTAAAATTCTGACTGAACACTGTCTAATTGAAGTTCACTATGAAGTGTTGAAATCTTTGTCTCTGACTATTAACTTTAAACCACAGGTTTAATTTGTGAGACTCCCTCAAGTCTCCATCAACATGCAGAAAAATTTATCAGTGAGACACTTCACACGAAAGCTGCTCTGAAAAACACAAGAGAATGAAACAATGCGTGCACAGCTATCAGCTCGCAAGTAACCTACCTTCATTAGCTTCTGGTCTAGAATTTTTGATAAATGCAGAAAATTTGGCAAATATATCCATTCCAGCAGTGTTTGATTCTGGATGCTTTGGTGAAAGTTTTAGGTACCTGAAAAGCAGAAAGGAGTAGATCTACAGCACATTTAGCAGAACGATGCTCATCATGTATTAACTAGCACAAAACAGTCCTCTAAAAAAAAAAAGATTCTGCATCATGTATATTTACCAATTTATCCATTTTCAGACTTGCTTCTTAAGTGTAATATCACACACTTCTATTTAAGTTAAGATTTTTACACCCAACACTTTTTAATCACTTTTCAGAGGAACACCAAAGCTTATTTCTGCTTTCTGAATCAGGCATTTATTTCAAGCACAGTGTGTCTGAAACAGCCCAAGGTCACAAGAGCAAGCTCCCTTACCCTAGCACAGCAGCGCTGCCAAGGGGGCAGCTCACAGTTCTGTAAACAAGAATATAGTTAGGCATCATGCAGATAACAAATTAAACACTCTTGTCCATTCTCTGGAGATTTATTTTTTTCCATTTAAATTAATATCAGCTGTCCCAGAATATGATGGACTCCAAGTCTTGTAACAAAAAAGTAAAGTCTTGTCACACTAAGACGACAAAACAGTTCAGTCTGCATTTTGCCATTGCCTGCCAGCTGAGGGAGAAGCAAGCCAACAGTTTAGAGAAAGTTTGAACACATTTCTCATGCTTGTGCTGTTTAATCTAATTATTTGTAAAAGTGTCCAGTATTTTCTACCATAATTTCCAAATACTAAATAACCGATCTCCAGGACTCATCATTATGCCTAGTATGAAGGAATTTGTTTTTAAAAAAAATATTTCCAAGTTGCATTTAGTAATCACTGGTTTTGTACAATTATCAACTGTCCCTCTGCTTATACAAAGCTGGAAGGAATTAAAAAAAAAATTTAACATTAAATCCAAAGTTCATTGAAATTCCTGGTGAGAACAAGAAAACGACAAATTCTTGAAGACTCAAATAACACCTTACTTCTAGAAGAATGACTGCAAATACAAGTCTCCAAAAGGACAGTGCACATCTCCTTAAAACAGATTCCCACAATAGTTTATTATGGAGTCAGGACTAAGTTTTGTATAGCCGGCTCACCTTCGCTTACATTATTTGGACACATCATCAGAATAGCCTGCCCCAGTCATCAAAAGGAAAAGTTATTTAGTTTGAAATCTACAAGAAGATCACAGGACTCCACAAAGGACAACTTAAAAATAATCTTTAAAATAAAAACAGTTTTTAACATAAGGATAACGGAGCTGGAAGGAGGAAGGGTACGACAAGCAAGATCTCCAAGCTATTTTCAGTGTCTTATCTTCAGTGTACTGATGCTGAAGAACATCTTAATTAGTGCAGAAAACCCCTTTGAGAACATTCCATCTAATCTAAGGTGACAAATTATCATTTTAACACTTACTTGGGTGGAGCCAAAACATCTTCCAGGAACTCTTCAATCTTATTCACATCTGTTTTCACTTCACCATTGTAAGTTATGAAGGGCGGATGAGTGCCTGGAGCCAAATTTTGAAGGTCTGCTGGTTTTCTAGGATGAAATACAAACCAATACAAATGTAAGCATGGGACATCCATGACCCTAGCTTTCATTGCTACAGGCACAAAAGCACTGCCTGAGGTTTTCACATCCTTGCAGATTTAAAAAGATATCACCAGTTTTATTTTTAAAAAGTAAGTTTACAGTTTGATTAGCATTTTGAATATAAACTTGATAACAGTTAATTTCATACACTTAAAAACAACTGCTTCCTCCTACCTCTGGCTATGGTTTTTTTCAAGTTGATATAATGCTGACTAGCAGGGGGCATATATATACACACACCACACAAACACACTCTCTCTTTCCCAAGATGTGCAGTACAGAGTTTATATATAGCGTAATCTGCGATCAGTGGTAATCCTCCCCCTTTACACAGGGCTTCTCTGGAAATAAGCAGGTCTGATATAGAACAGTACGTATAAACCATTTATTTTGGGCACACAGAATCTGGTTCTAGACAAGCTGACCGATGCTTAAACATCATGTTTAAAAATTATGCTTAAAGCTTCCTCCAGTGGAAAAAACCTATTTAAAAATAAGAGCAGCACACTTGGGCAAAAGGAGGAGAATCCCCAACACTGGTATGACTAGATACAAGAGAAACAGCATCAAGCCAAAAATACTCAGACATTTCTGAATCTTAAGTCAGTTTTGGCACTAATCTCTTGCTGTTCACTCCAGCTCCTTTCATACTAATCCTTATTAAGCTAAGCCAGTTATTTTATAAGCAATTGGCTTCTCCCTCCTCTAGTTGTGCGTTGATGCTGTAGTGACAAGGAACAACACTGCAGGCATGTATTTAGAAGCCTATGTGTCAGCTGCACATATACACATACCTACTCATTCACCTCAAAATGCCTAACTGACTCTTTAATGTAAAGCTCTCACATCTGCCTTGTCAGCAGATTCAGATGCCAAGTTGAAGTCAATAATAAGATATAGGTTCATTACAAGCTATAAAATCCAAAGCATCATCTAAAAAGCTGCAGCCCATTTTTCCCCAGCAAATCATCACGGTATTAGTCAGTCCCACGCTAGTGCAACTGTCTCAGTGCAAGCAGAAATAAAATTACAGTACTGCTTGGCACTTCTTCTGTAGCAGCACTTAAAACTTCCCTCTGATGAAGCTACTGACTACAGTCCAGGATGACTGCTCAGAAGGACGCAGTCCGACTTCTCTAAGAACCTCCCCACATTTTAGAGGACAGTCTGCAATTCCTAGTTCCTCAGACCATCCCCGTGTACGAACACCTGACAGTACACACGATCCAGCTGAAGTACAACCATACAATTACAATTTTGTCAAGCTGACCAGAGCACGTGCTACAGGATGAGATGACCACCACCTTTTGCTAGCATTATGCTGGATGAGGAACAACAAACGATACCTGATCCAGCAAAAATTTGCCAAGATAAAGTCACCCCCCGTTACTGTTTGAACAAATCCAAATCAGACTGTAACCCTTGAACTGGGTTTGTACTTTGTACGACGTGGCCACATTTCTGAGCCAGCATCAGGCATCCAGGAACCGGACTTACTGGAACTAGAGTTCAAGAAAGCCTCCTGACTGTACTGGACAGGGAAACGAGAATAGTAATATACGCAAACATGGTCATTCAGGGTAGCATGAGAAAATAGTGTTTTCAGGGATAGCACTCAGACTCTGTAAACTAAACACAGTTTACAAGTTCATCCTGTAGAAACATTGCTTTCAATTTCTTACAAAATTAGGAACCCCTGCCACAATTTCACGTTCTGCCCACTGCTGATCCTTTTACGCAGGGCAAACAGCAACAGTATATAGTGCCAAAGCGTACTTACGACAGATATGAGCACTTGGCAGTGTATGTAAAGCTGAATGAGAAAACTGATTTTCAAACTTAAGGACATTAAACATCCTGCTTTTAGCCAGGTGACAGAAGTCTTCTTAATACAAGAATCTAATCATTTTCAATTTTTAAGCTTCCACGAAGTTATTTCTCACTAACAGTTGCCATCGCCCGCTTACTTTTAGGATTTAAAGTCTGTCATCGGTTAACACTAAGTAGCTTAACACTTCATTTAAATACAGCTTTGTAACCCACAACAATTACAGGAAGTCATTGTGGCTCACTTCCAATTTCGCATGTTGGTTAGATAAAATTCCTCAAAAGGAATGTTATTTTATAAACAAACACAGTCAAGACCACCAGATTTGCAGTAATACTCTCAAAGGAAAGAGTTTATTTCAGAAACAGACTAGTCTAATGAACTAACCAAAAAAGTTTTCCAAAGAATCAGAGTGCATCTCAAGGATCCCAGAGCATTTTATTAACCCTCTTGCCACTCCAGTCAGACCACCTGTTATCTTTCAAGAAAAAGAAAGCAGAGATTAACAACCCACAGCCAAAGCCCAAACATAATACAGGGTTTGACTTCCAGTTCGCTACTCTTGCCAGTAGATTGTAACAAATCCTGGTTTACCACAAACAAGCCACAGCCTTTAGAGCACCACGAGTACACAGGAATATCCTTAAAAGGCTGAGAGTACAACTTCCCTTAATAGTCAAACAGGAAGGCAATTAAAAATATTACAGTGAAGTTTACTTTAGAGATAAAACTGGACAGCTTAAAAAAAAAGCCTTCTAAAACCACTCAAAACAATTCCACAATAGCTAGTACCTGCCCCAAAGTTTACCGGGGTATTTGGAGGTAGGGCCACAGACTTAAGTATCTGCCTATCATTAGCTAATTAAATGGGCAGGCTCTTTAACACCAGAGTTAAGGTATAAACATTTCATGGCTTTGCCACAAACCAGAATTGCAATTAGCATTCAAATAATTTCTTGAAGATCAGACAAAAGCCAGCCCACAAACGTAATACACTCCACAGTGATTTATGAATTACAGAAGTACTGCAATGAGTGTCTGAAAAGTAACATGAAAAAAAGGCCAGCAATAAACCACCCCCCATCTCCAGTTCCTAAGCAGTATTTTACACTGCTGAAGTTGCATTCACCTCTGGGCAGTCTTTAATATTTACTAATCTCTTCATTTAATCTTTGTCTGTCAACATAATTGTAAAACCACACAATCAAGATGTTTAAAATAGGATTTCAAAACTTAACTGAATGCAAGCTGGCCTTGAATGCTGTTACAAGCCCAACAAATGGTTTATGTTGCAACTCTGCTCTAGTCCACAGAACAAGTCAAATCTGAACACTGACATGCTGCTTCTGAAAAGGGAAAGAATAAAGCCTCTGTCTGACTAAACAGAAGCAAGAAATCCATGACTTCTTTGAAAGGGCAGTACGTCCCACTTCGTTTGCTTGTGTGCATATTTTTGTGTCTTAAGAGTAGAACCGAGAACTGCAAACTGTTCTTTTGTTAGCACAGTATGATGTCCAATGCAATTACAGAAGGGAAAAAAATACATGCCAGAGTCAGTCAACTCCGACTCAGTTTTTCCTGTGTCCCAAGTTACTTACTTGTGAACTTTTGTACCCAAGCATGACCTTTTAAGCCTCACAATCAGACAGAGCTTGCCTTACTGTTCTGCAGAAATGACGCTATGAGGCAGAAGCACCGTTTGCAAGTAAACCCTTTTTCTTTTTTGGCTAGCGAAATAAATTCAGATAGTTAAAACCATTACTACCCAGCTCTTTAACAAGTTTGTCTTTAACAGGAACAAAAAGAAGAGAGGTTCATTGGCTTGAATAATGTACTTGTAAAAGCAACTTCTTGTGACAGTATTAGAAGTATTAAGGCAATATCTAGCAGTTATTATCGTCCTGGTAATGCTAACAGGGTAAAAAACACCATCTGGTATAAAACATTTCCACTTGAGCAGTTAGCTGAATTTGACATTCTGCAAGCTACACTACTCTACAAGTAGACAATCCAGAATGCTAAATTTGTATTTACGAAGCTTTAAATAAAGTCTAAAAGAAATTAAGTTGGTATCAACATCTATTCAAATCTGAATTAGCTTCAGTGGTCCTTCTTTTCCTTTACCAGAAAATACAGTCAGTGTACAAAAAAAAAGTAGAGTTCATTTGATCTATTCCTGTGCAGTTTTTTTTTAATTTTGCACTTATTTTGTGTTTTACCCTGCCCAGTATAAAAAAAAAAAGAAAGCTTTCCTTGTGTAAGAAAGGACAATTTTAAACATCTGCAACCAATTTATATTCTAAAAGTTGGTCTTACATCCCATTCCCCTATCCAATTAACTCAGAGTTGCCAAAGGGACACAAATAAAGCTAATTCATCTGGCTCCTTTGGCATTTTAATGATCTCTCTCAGACTGGTTCAGCAGTAAAAATACTTCCAAGTATAAAATGTCTCTTTCAACCTTCTTCTCATCCCCCCTGCCCCAATAACTGCAATAGGTTAAGTAACGCCATCATTAAAAGTAAAGGAAGTCCAAAACTACAAACAGTATGCAAACACAAGTTCTGCTCCTGAGGTTTCCTGAGGTTTCCACAGGTTTATGTGTGCTGGCAGCAACAATTATATTTGCAGTAAAATCCCACACTGGCCAGAGAAGATCTTTGAGCTGCTACAAATGCACACACGGTTGACAAAAGCTGCTTTCTCCCCCTTTGTTTGAGTGGTCTGCCTCAGCCTTACTACACATGGGAATATTTAACACTAGTTGCCAGCACCGAAGCAGCAACTTCAGTGATTTTTAAAAATCAAAACAAGTCACCTCCTTCAAAAATCTACAAGAAGAGGTTAAGTCTAGCAGGGTGATTTCTTTGTTACAGGTTTTACACTTGATTCGTTGGAGAACACTGTATATTTCTATTGGCTTTATTTCTGAAAATAAGGTTTGTAAGCACTGGCAGTCTCTCCTCTCTCCAGAGAGTTCAGTGACTAACATTACATTACATTAGTGCTGTGAAAACATTACTTCACACCAAAAACAAATACAAGGCCTCTGCTGAATTTAGCATTAACACTTCTAATAAAAGTATACCCAACCTTAGGAAATTAAGACTCCTGGAGTCACATCTCACCCTTCTTGGCTCTTAAGGTACTCATTTCATGGATGGAGAAGTTGCAATTTAGGTGACACGCAGCATCATGACATATCTGGCTAACACTATACAAAGGCAGACTATTTCACATTTTATTCCTACCCATTTCACTTCAATTTCACTCGTATTTACCTCATGGACAGATATTTTGACATCATTTTTATTCTTATTGCATAATAAGCAATATTATCTTAAAATCTTTAAAAAGAGGAGTAGGCTGCACATTATTTGTGAGAGTTATCCAATAACCATTGGAGCTTTGATCAAAGATTGGTGGATGTAAAATACCCATCCAGCAGCCTTCACTTGTGGGATCTCAACGTGAAGTTAGTAAGATTCAATATTCAGTTATAGAAGACTTCATGTCAGCTCTTAGTTTTACAGAAGAGCATCATTGAACAAATTCAAGAAAAATCTATCAAAGCCATTCTTTTTGGTTACAGATACTTATAAATAACCATCAATGAATGCACCATTTACTTTAAGGTTGCCTCTTAGTATTTATGAAGACAGATTTTAATTTCAGAAAATAAGCCATGCAAGATTTAGAAGTCCCAGACAATCATTCGTTACACCAAGCGTACTGTACTCTTGCTTGTCAGATAAATCAAGTATTTCTTACCTCTTCAGGTCAACTGTTGTGACGCTAAACACTACTCCCTTCAGCCAAAGAATCATGAACAGCCTCTGAGAAAAAGGACAGTTTCCTATGCTTTCACCATCACTGCCAGCCTGCAGAAGAGAACAGATTGTTAATTAGAAGGTAGGACTGTGCCATCTACATATGCTCACACTTACTGAAAGATCTTTATTTAAAGACAGACTCAGTAACAAATCACAGGGTTTATGGCCTGTACAGTCTTCACATCACTAACTCTTCCAAAGACCTAACAAGCTTACAGGCAAACCCAGTATCATCCTGCAGGAACACTCCTTTCCTCTCAAAATCCAGCTGATGCACCTGGACCAAATATCTGGAAGGTATCTCCATAGAAACCACAAAGATGAGCATCCTCAGAATATTTAAATACACTTCATATACTGGGAAGGTATGCATGGACTTTAGCATCATCATTTTGTTTGTTTATTTTTTTTAAAATACTTGCACCTTCCAATTATTTTTTTGCTGCAGACATAACGAGGATTTTATTACAGTAAAATTTGCACATTTATGAAGTCAACTAACCTATTTACTTGTCAAGTCCTCTAATAGCTGCTCACGAAATGTATCAAAACAAGATTTCAGACAACAAAATAAGTTATCTTTCACACTGAAGATGATCCACACGCTCTTAACAGTCAAGAAAGGGCAGCTAATCATATTTGTCTGAGCAGCCACATCTTTTGATGGCAGTTTTCCAATGTCAATATTGTTCTTTGTTCTTTATTATCCTTTTTTCCTTCTTCTACAAGGCATAGCTAATTAATTGTAGTCATCTTCCAGTTTATTGCTTATATCTCGCACTGTGCAGTGCTAACAGCGAGCCAACTGCAACCAGGAACTATGAATCTTTATTGTATTGCAGGTGTTGTAAGGAAAGACAAAACTGTAAGTACATAGAGACTTCACTGACAATAAAGTAATATTCCAAATTGCCTATAAAAAGTGGCTTTATCAATAAGTCTTTGTCCTACCACAACAAAGGTCCATTACATAGCAACAGTAAGCCACTCCAGGGCACCCAGTGATGGCATGCATCTCATGATTGCTCTGACAATGAAGTATGTATTGCTGAGTTGGAAAATTTTAGGTTTTACTGGGCTAGAATTAGACACGCAAAACCTTGAATCTTGTTATAAAATTCAATCCTGTGAAAAAAAACCAAACCAAAACTGGTTCAGTAGTTCAAACAGCCATATATGTCAGATTATCTTGACACGTACTTTACATTAGACGAGTTTCAAAAGATTTTGCTTATCATTATTGAGTACTTCCAAGAATAATCTTAACCGGTACAATTCTCAAAACTTGGCAAATTATTTCATCATTACAATTATCTGTTCCCTAGGCCACTTTAAAACATACTGTAGGATATGCTGGCTGTAGCCCTCAAGAGAAATTACAGAAAACAATTAAGTTCACTAAGCACAGGGTACTTAGAAGCAGAGCTACGCAAGTGGAAGGCCTGAACACAAGGCCTGAACATTGACTGGTAGAGACTCAGCATCTTAAAAAAGAGGAGGGTGAGAGGGGCTGGGAAAGAGGGAAGAGAAGAAAAGCCAACAAAAAGTATGGTCACAAGAGAACTAAGTTTTAGGACCAGAACTAACTAGAGAAAGGTTTAGATGCTCAGGCAAAGGAACGGCTTCAATTCTCTGCCAGTTCCCACCCCCGCACTGAGCAGGGGCCACAGTGGGGAGAATGAAGGAAGACTTTGCAAGTTAAGAGGAGTAACAGTAGGACTTTCAAAGATCAGGAAAATAGGAAGTTTTTCAGTGAAACTGCCTTAAATTCAGAAAGCTATTTTGAACTTCAATTCTCTGCCAGCTCCCACCCACGCACTGAGCAGGGGCCACAGTGGGGAGGATGAAGGAAGACTTTGCAAGTTAAGAGGAGTAACAGTAGGACTTTCAAAGATCAGGAAAATAGGAAGTTTTTCAGTGAAACTGCCTTAAATTCAGAAAGCTATTTTATTTTGTAAAAATTCGTGGCACCGTTGCAGAAAGGCTGAGACTCGTTTAACAGTCGTCGACAAATACCAGGACAAGCAGATTCATAAACTGATTTATGTTGCCTCAAGCTTATGGTCACATTTCTACAAGTATCCCTCTTGTCAGCGCTGACTATCCTTCGGAATACTTTGTTGTGGAGACTATAGAGCCATTTTTCTTCAAACCTTTATTAGTGTCATTAATGAAGATTTGAAAGAAAAAAGAAGTTGTCTTTCTGTCTCAAATTGCAAATTGCCTCCTTTATCCTTGGAAAGTAAAGTAAAACTTGCAGCAGATTAATGATATTAGATTGCCTTAAAAGCTGGCATGTGACTTCTCAGTCAGGAAGTCACTCAGGAAACTAAAACTCTAAAAGCATCCACAAAAAAGGATAAAACAGAGTCAGTTTGGTTACTCTGGGCATTCTGCTTTATACCAGCCCAATCCACAGTTCTCTGTTGTGCATGTAACTGCTGTAAGGATTCTAGCTACGATATGGATTAATATGTTCCTACCTCACAAGATGCTTACATGAAAAAAGACTCCACTCTGCAGTCTATTTCCAATAGCTGTACACTTTTACAGGTGTCAATATTTAACCACAGTGCCATCCCTCCAGACAGCAGCTTATATTTCAGGATTTCCCACTTAGTTACATTACTGTGTTTACACTGGAACAGACATTTCCTGCAGGTAAATTATGCCAATGTAGATTTATACTCATCTACCCTTTTTTCTTTCTGCATGCAATATCTTATCAACCTTTGAAAAACAATATTGAAAAAGACAACACTTCATCCCATCTCAGGAAAATCCATGTTTTGCACTGCCACGCTTTGAAGGAGAAATAATTCTTTGATTCAGAACCGATCTCAGTCTTCAAGTTCTATGGCAACTTAACAACGCTACTTCAACCAAAGCACACGAGTTTTGCCGCAGTAACAGCACAGGAGTGCGTGACCCCATCCAAATAAGCTTTACCTCACTTCCTCTGATGGAAAAGCGACCACACATTTACTGTAAAGGAGGAATGTGGGCATTTACCAAAGTGCAACACCCTAAGAGCATGAAGCCGTACCTTGAGGCACCTCCCAGGAACCGCTCACACTGCTGTGCTCAGGCAACTCTGGATCTGCCCCTGGCTGCCACAATCAGGGGTCTTCAGCCTGTTTTGCTCACACCAGCCACACTTACATCAGCCAGCACAGGACCTAGTCAGGATTAGCTCTCCTCTCTCTTCATCTTTTATTTAGGACTTCTGACCTCAAAAACAGAGACCAGAGCTGGTGCAGTATGACACACATTGCCAGAGACCTCATCTGATACAGACTAAGGAAACCTTTGAAAAGAAAAAATAAAAGGCATGTAACAGAAGGAAGAATCATTGGGATGCAACTGCCTGCCATCAACGTACAGATGATCCTCAGCACCAAATGAAGTCGAGAGGCTTAGCTTCAGTACCACAGTATCAACAAATGTAACTGAGACATTTCCTGAGGAGAATACTAAGTTAGGTAAGCACTAGTCAGCTCCCCTAATTTCATTCCAGTATTTGAAAGCACATGAATAGCGTTCTAATGGACAACAGGCAAGCATCTAGAAGACAACTAGTTTTTACAAGCCACTTTGTTAATTTGTGAGTTGCAAAACATGACTTTGAAAAACTCACTGCAGAGGGCTGATTGAGAGCTTTAAAGATTTATGATCCATCACCAGATGTACAAAGTAAGAAGTTACTCAGAAGCAGAGAACTCAAATAGAATTAGATGAAAAAGCAAAATGGTTCCCCTATGCACAAAATAGACTCTTTTTGCAGACAGAATCAAATACGAAGAGTTGTTATTACAAACCTTCAGGGTTTTTCCTGAACTCAGGAGTTATAACATCAATCAAGTCTTTGGCTGCCCAGGTTTTGCTGCCTGTCAATGTGATGGGGAAAAACAGTGACCCTCCCTCAGCAAAACAAAGTTCCAAGGGGGCAGGAAAAAAAATATTAATGTTAATGACTAAGAGATATCAAATATTTTTATATCAGACAGACTTTGGAATTTATCAGCTGCAACAACAATACAGTTTGAAAGAAAGTTAGGGTATTAGATAACACCCTATGCCTTCTTTCATATGATATAATTCCACCATGGAGCTTTATTATTTCTAGTGGAAGATTTTAAAACTGCAACTGAAATAAACGAAACTCAGATTCAGAAGGCAGTTTTGCTTATTGTACTACCAAAAAAAAAAGAAACCTTAGTCCATCCAGATCCCAAAGCACAGAAACTTTTGAGTCACAGAACTGAACAAAAAAATTGTTTAACATTTAAGGCATAGCACTGAACTGTGGCTTTGAAGAAGGTCCATCTGTCTAAGCCAAAACTAATACCAAAACCAAAGTGACCAATGAGGACCAAAAAAGGTCAAATGCATTTACACTGCTATGTCAACTTGTAGCAAAACTTTTATTCTCTCCCAAAACAAGCGTAACATTCAAAATGAACAAACAACAAATAGCATCTGCTTTTGTTTAAGACAGACAAGCTTTTTGGATTATTTGAATCAGAAAAAAAGGATTATAGCCCACTAACATACAATGCCTTGAACAAAACCTAACGTATTTTCAAAGCTGCAGCTGAACAGCTAAACTGAGCTTAGCCTTTTAGGTCTACATTCAAACGTTTGTCCCACTTCTGCTCCAAAAAGTCCCAAGTTATTCTGAGCACATACTGGAAAAGGAATGCAGTCAGAATGCCAAGAAACTTCTGGCTTCAGTGCTCTTGAGCCAAGGAATTCTGCTATGTAACTGTTTGCCCGAGAGGCCCGTTTTCTATCTTCGTGTGTTTGATGCACCGTGAGCTACAGCACAGATCTGTTACAACCAGTCATCAAGGGCAACACTATGCTGGCAATGCAACACATGATTCTCCTTCAACCACCTCAGGATTTTTTTGAGAGGGAGGCAAGTTTGGTAGAAGTTTCTGCAACAGTCAGTTCTGACTCTGATTTTCTTCACTGGAATAGAGCTGTGCTAGTAGAAAACTGTAAGCATCTAAATATTGAAAAAATATTCTGAAATTCTACATAACTAGTAGTCATGCAGGGGGGTAATCATGTAACAATTGCTGCTTAAGCCCACTATTAGAAGCCAGAAACCTGTCATTGCCTTGTCTTTGTATTCAGGCGATAATATTCCAGGATATCTTCAGTGTCTTATCTTCACCATCATCAAAGTAATGAAAATACTAAATGTTGACTTCTCTATACTAATGTCAGCCTAGACTATTTTTTTAATTCCTCCTACAATAAGGGCTAATTTTCAGTTATCACTACCAAATCAAATTACCATTATCCACTGAAGGACATGTACCCAAGAACATCATCATACATCTGTGTTTCACTGAATGCCAGCTTTTCATTTGTGCGGATTAGGACCAGATAGAAAAAAGTGCACCACCACACACAGCAAGGAAACATGGTATTTGTCACTTATAAGTATTTTGCTTAAGGATTATACTGATTGAGAACTAGCTCTGAAGAGCCCAGCTTTTAATTTAGCACCAGGGAAAGTGTCCTGCCAAACACAGTGTTTAACTTGACCATGACCCATGGCCAACGCCTGCCATGCTAGAGTCTGAAAATCTGTTCAAGCAGTCTGAAAAGCTAACAGCTGCCATAGAGGATTTATCGCAGAAACAAAAAACTGAAGAGATCCAGTTGCCTTGAACAAAGTTGTGTTACCCTCCACAAACTGACTCTAATTAAAAAGCTTCTGAAAAGGTGGCAAAACAGACCTCGTTAATTGTATGATGCGACACAGAGAAAGAGCTGGGCATACATACACCACAGCACTCACCCTACAGTATTGTATGAAAAACAAACGGACTACTTTTTAAAGAAACCTAAATAAGAAAGTAAGTTCAAATAAGAATGAAAGAATTACAAGACAGTAAAACAAATCAGTATGCTCACTGAGAAGTCAACCTGGTTTATCATAGCCACAGTAAAACTACTCGCGACTCCCAATGCCAAGTAGCTCAGCCCAGGCAAGAGTGTCAGTTACTTGGAGGGGAAAAAGAAAAAAATAATAATAAAAAAAAATTCTACTTATCCCACTGTCTGGAAGATTAAGCTTAGCTGATCCAGTCGATGCGGAAGCCACCTCCTCCCTTTCTCTTCCCCTGAAGCAATGATTTCATTCAATGAGACTGTTTTCCCCCCAAAAAACAGAGAGTTTAAGTGGCTAAACAAGCTAAGGGAAGGAAAAAAAAATCCATTTTAATTGTGAAATGTTTGTCTTTACAGCTGCATAAAAATTAACTCCTAACACAAGAACCTGCATGTATTTACTTGACCACAGTAGAGCTGAAGTTTACTGAAAGACTAACAAGAAAAACAGACAAGCAAAGAAACACTTAAAAGGACACAAAGCCCGTGTTATATCGCGTGTATCTGAAAGACTCAAGAGTAAAACACAATTCTAGAAATCTTTGCTCTGAAAGGCCTGCAAAATTGTTTCAAGCAGCAACCAATTAAAAGGAGCACACTACAAGTTTCCCAAACTGGATCAAATGACCGTAGAAATAATAGTAAAGTCAAAGTGCATCTGACGAGAAATGTAATACAGGTCAGTCTCTGCCTATGTAAATAAAACAAAAGGCAGAACACTAGAAGACCATTTCCTAATTTATCCAAAACTATCTAGGGAATCTCTCCCAGATTTGAAGTACCAGAAGCAGGAAAAAAAAAGTTTGGATGAAGAGGGGAAAAAAAAATGCATTTTAGAAGTATCTCACAGAATACCTTTTGCCAACAACTACTGGAGCTATTTGATTACACCACCTGAGTAAGTAATCTGCAATCTGCAAAGTCTAGAAGATTAATGCTCCAACAAATAAACAGATTGGGGAGGGGTGTGGGGGGGATGGAAATCAGAGGGCATGTTCTAATTTTGAACTCAGCAATCTTGAAACATATCTCAGTTCTAACAAAAGAAAAAATCTGCTGGGAAAACTACATGAGAAAAACAGCATGATGCATATCCATTACCTCAAAACAGCAGATAACAGTCACTCTTGCATGTTTCATGAACAGTAAACTCATTCAAAAAATGAGTAAATTAATAATAATCCTATATGGATTACTGTTTTGAAGGAAATGGTTTAAGGTAAACTAACAAAGTGATTCAAGTGCAACACATGCAGCAATTCAAGACTCCTGAGACGAAAGAATACAGAACATAGAAAAGACTGGTTTAACGTTCCACACATGAATACTGAAAATGGTCTGGTAATATCAGTCTAAATCCTTGCAGCGTCTGCTCAGACCTTTATCTTGCCAAGCTGAATAAACAGAATTCCATGCTGTTTATTGAGCAGTGTTTTCAGATAAGATGTAAAGAATCACATCCATGAAAGGGCTATAACAGCATCTGATGTTACACCAATCAAACGCCTCCTCCGTATGGTGCCACTATACCAATTGTTTTGTGTTCCTGTTCAGGCAGTAGATGGATGAGCTTCAGGGATGTTACATGAAAGCACTCACTCCACAAGCTAAAACATATCTTAAAGGGCCCCAGCGTCTCAAATATTAACAAAGCATCATTCAAAAGAAGAAAATGGGTGACAAAGTAGCAAGTTGCAGAGATCAGGACTGAAAAAAGTGGTGTCTGCAATACAGCGTTCCATTCATCCTCACCCTTTCAGATTTGTTAGTTTGAAAAGGGAGTTGTTTGGCGTTTTTATGTAAGGAACAGCCCAGGGAGTAAGCCAGAGTCCAGTCATGAACTCTGATGTTAACTAAATCTGGTTCAACCAGATGTAATCTCAGGGATGACAAGACAAAAGTGACACTTCCGCTTCTCAGTTCACCTTCTCTCACCTCTCTAGGACAGTGGATAGCTAGTGCCCCAACACACACGTGAAAGCTTTTGTTTCTGTGTAGTGTCCTTATGTCACGAGGCAGACCAAAACTTAACAAGATATTTCAACACGCAAGAGTGGCATATCATAACAAATGAGGCCGATATTGCTGACAGCCTAAAGACGTTCCCTGCCACAATAAGCAAAAGACAGGAAGGTCAGAATTAGAAGAAAAAAAAAAAAAAAAGAAAACACACACAGATGGAAAGACAATCTCATCCTGCACAAGATTCAGATTACTGGAAGGACCTTCATGCCACGTTTCAGTGTAGATTAAACATTTTATCACTGTTACTGGAAACCTATAGCTACTGGCAGGAGGAGGCACTGCTTGCGACATCCAAGAACTTGAAACACTCATTTTCATTGTCTTAATAGCACTGAAAGCGAGCAAGTGTATCTTATTCTAACCTTAATGTTGAAAGACTGTCTACAGATACTTGACACACGCTGCTATGAGATACTTCTCTTTCAAATTCAGCTATCCTGGTAAGTATAAAACAAGGAGTACTGAAAAACAGATGTTAAAATAGAAAATGTGAAGAACGGTATTATAAGGATAGGCAAACTAATGGAAGTGAACAAAATCTCAGGCTCTTTGTTATTCAAACACATCAACAAAACAGCTATGCCAGCAGAAACCCAACTGCAACCTTGGACAATTCCTTCCAGCATGTTTGCTCCCTTCTGCCACCAGACATACCAACTAGAGCGTTCCAGCAATGAATGCTTCATAAACACTGCAAAAACATCCACTTGCTTTAATAAATAGCCAGTGAGAGCTGCTATCACTGCATCCGCCTGAAAGATGAATGAAAAAGGCCTGGAAACCACCTACTCCACACACCTTGCCTAACAAGATGTTACCAGCCCACAGCCACACAGGCAGAAGTGTTCAAGAATTGTGATGCTGATCCCAGCTGAAGAGTCTGGGCCACCTCATAAAGGAAAAAAAAAAAAATCCACATGCAAAGAGGATAGAAAAAAGAAGATTTTTAAATATTTCCCCAAGATAGCACTGCTAGGCTTAGAGATCACATTTGTCTTGACCTCATCTTTATGTTACAAATTCACGTTTAGCAAAGCTGTTCAATATCTAACATACTATTTACATTCCTTCAGTTGTGAGTGCTCATTACAGCTGACAGTTCTCATGTTTATGAACCAACTCTCTCTCATTGAAAAGTTTTTCTTAATAGAAAACCGTGGCACATTTAAAGATCCATGTCAACCTCTTAAAAAGAGACAGGAGCAAGGGCAAGTCTCAAGAATGCATCAGGCTGCTGGTATCTTAAGTGTCAGGGCACAGGTCCTGTGTATTCCAGCTGATACCACAGCACAGCTTTTTAACAAAGCTGTCTAATGTATTTTGAAACCTATCCTACTCATTTACTGCTAACATAAGTTAAAAAGCCACTAAACATTCAGTCTAAGAACAAAATAAGCTTGTAGCAACCATTAAGATATATTCACACTACTAAATGTCTCTAACATGCAAGCTAACTCCTGCAATTATTTCACAATGTTAAGACGATTCTAAATAAAATATCCAACATTATTCTCATCACCTCAAAGGTCAGCAATTTGGCATCTTAGACAGCCATTACGTCAAATTCACCTTTGTTCCTCACGGTGTGTGTTGTCAGTAGATGAGCCTACAGCATCACAGACAGTGCAAGATGGGCACTACCACTGCATCGTGCCTTTTCTATGTAATCTTGTTGTCTAATGTCATTATTAACTAACCTCCACCATAAGTTTCCCCAATACCTTTCAATTCCTACTTTTGAACTCAGAAGGCAACTTCTTCATAAAGAAAGTGACAAGATAAGCAAATCTCTCATTATCTGCCACCTAAAAATAAAAAAATACCTTTCAGGAAAAGAGTGTACGTTCATTTCCAAACTGAAGACAGTTGACCTCAGAAAGCTCCAAATTAAGCTTACAGCACCTGTATCACAGTCTTATCTTCATATGAACTACACTGATTAGTGTAACCCCTTTATAAGGGAACTTTAAAAAGCTTGGTAACACTGTATCAAGTTAAACTCTCAAATCACAACCCCAATTTTCGTTCCATAGGACAATTTAGGTAACCACTGCTACCTTAAATAGCTAGTCCTTTAAGAAAAACGCAGGAAAAATAGAAACCAAAAAGCATAAGTCCAGTGCTCATCCCTGGCATTCACTGCAAATACAAAAAGCCTAAGATGACTAGTCTATATTTTCTATACGCTGATTGACATCAACCCCACCCAGGGAAAAATCAACCTTAAGTTACCACTGCCTCTTGACAAGCTATATGGTCTTTGTACAGTCTGTAATTAATCCAACTTCCACGTGAGCTGAAATTCCTGTAAAGCCAAAAAGCTTAAAAAAAAAAATAACTGAACTCCCTGCATTTACTTGAGATCTGGCTATTAAACCAGGGAAAGGAACATCTATCAGCTCACTCAAGTAGTCTCTTAACTCATTACCTTTCTGATAAGCCACCATTGTGTTAGACTCTGTTTGACTGTAACAGCAACTGACCATTTTAGGATGATGCTATTTTTAGCTCTGTGATGCTATTCCTCACAAAATAATTAGCAGACTTGTCTTATACACTTTCCTGCAACTCTTGTTCATTGCTACCCACTGCTCACTGTAAAGCTTTTGGAAAAAGCTATGGGATATATATTCATGATATATTAAAGTAACTTCACAGTTCAGTAGAAATTAATTAAGCATTTCTAGTTCTTTGGAGAAAAGAAATTATCCCATGTTCATCCTTTGGGAGAATCAGATGAAGAGTCAGAATCAAAACTTGCATTAAATACCTTTAACAAAGTGATCCAGTTGTAACAAACCTCGCTAAGATAAACAGGGCCAAACTGACTAAAATTTTCTGTGTAACAGCTTGACACATTCTTGCAATATTCTACTAGGAAACTGTAAGCAGGCAATTAACTATACAGTACTAAGGGTTTCTTTTATAGTGCTTGAAACTTACCTTTGGACACCTGGCGTATAAACTTGGAATAGGCATGGTATATGACAATGATTCTCTCCCCCCACACTTACTAAATTTCTTAACGAAGTGCAGTGTATGCCTTGGCTACAGCCCAAGAGACCTACTTCTAAAACCCCCACTGAATAATGAACCATCTATAAAAATTATAGGAAAGAACTGCAAACCTTATCACTGGGGCTCAGAAGACCAAGTACAATTTCTACCCCTGGCATTTAAGAGTTCTTCAAACAAACCTTTGGACATGCATCATTTCTGCAGGACAGAAAAACAAAGCACTCCGCTTATGGTATTTTATAACCTAATTTACAGAGCTAAGATGAGCAGTAAGTTGACAGATCAGCATGGAGGAACGACGAAGAGCTGCTCCAACACCACCCCGTGCAGTGCTCCTTCTCCACCGACAGCCAGGCCATTCCAGTTGGACCGAACCCTACCAGGAGCAGGAGAGCCCATGTCAAATGCCCAAATGAATTTCGTGTCAAAATGCTAGCCCAAAAGCAATCATCTGGGAGCTTCAAAATTCTGATGAAATAAGGAATACGGCTAAAACCACAACTGCCTCCAAATCTGAATGTAAACAGCGATGTCCACAGAAGAATGTGCCAATGAAGAAAGAAATTGCTCAATTTCTCAAAACTCACTGAAAGAGAGCTGCAGTTTTGAACCTGTAGCCCCTGCTAACAGCACATTCAAAAGCTCTAGTAAGGAAAAATCTTAGACTGGAACCGGTGTCGGACTTTTTATTTTAGGGCAGCTAATAGACAACAAAGGTTTCGACAAAGGCTTGCTCTCTGTTGCTTCTGGTTCCAAGGCAAGCAATGTGCAACTCAGTTACTAAAAGGCACCTCTGTGACTGTGATCTACATCCCCCGGGAGGCAGTATCCAAGTTCTTCCCTTGCAGAGTAGAGCTTCCTCCTTTGGGACGTTTTGCTTTATCTCATTAAGTTCCAGTACAGCATGTCTCACTAGGGTGGCTAATACATCACTTTGAACGACTACAGAAATATCCTTATGCTTGCTTTGATTTTATTTTTAGACAAAACCACGTAAAAAACTATTTCCTTTATTTAAGAAAAGCAGCTCTCCAAAGCACAGCCCATCAAACTCTAGCCAAAAGAGTAATACTTTAACAGAGCCAAAAAACTCTGAAGCTGATCCAGTAGCACTGACTGATCTCATTAGCCATTCTCATGAAAACATACAGATATGACTTCACTTCTGGATTACAGTCCTAGATTTAGTTTATACCTAATATGGATATTCAGTGTACAGAACTAAGTCATTTCCTTTCCTCCTGTAAAGTTCCTTGCCCTTTGTCTAGCCAACAATACAAGGAATAAGTTTGAACTCTCAGAGAACTCGCACACAAAGACATTTGTAATTAACAGCAGTTTAGCTTATGTTTTTCACTTCAGCATAAACAAACACAGCATTCCGAGCCCTAAAAAAAATCAGACTGTGCCACCAATGCATGTTTGACCTGAATTTAAAAAAGAAAAAACAAACAACTCAAACCAAGTTTAAAAAAATTAACCATTATCTTTTTTTAGGAAAAAAATATTCTAAATAAAGAATTTAAAGCTCCTGAAGTCAAAGCTCTATTTAACCTCATATCAAGGCAACATAACAATTTCGGGTTTGGGTGTTTTAACTGTTAAAATGTTGACAAACTTAATACAACAAATGAGCACAGAGTGAGTACCTAGCATCTATTTTAAGAGTGAAACTGTATCAATCTAAAGTGAAGAATGCAACAACAACAAAAATTGATTAGGACAATAAGTTGTTTGTTATCGGTTATTTACAAAGAACTTTGAAGATAAAAATCAAATTAGATGGATAACAAGTACAGATGTAAATTATTTTTCCATGGATGGTCAACTTGCAACCAACCACCATCTTTAAAGCTTGTTGTCTTAGACAAACTAAATGTCTACGCTGGCAGACAGAACCACCTTCCTTTCTCCCTCGCTGACCAGTTAAGGTTTTACAGAACTGCACTGCTCAGTTGGTTATCAGTTGCAGGGCAAAAGAGAAGATCTACCCAAAAAAAGAGAGAGACAGACAACAAATCCAATTACTGCCAAGTACAGTTATCCAGTCTTAAAAGTCGTTCTCGTGGATTTCTAAGCCCAGACAGAATTTGGAATTGATGTAGGCACTGTTATAAAAGCGTGCAGGCCTTGTGTTAGTCACATCACAATAAACGTCTCTTTTAAATAAGAGAATCTGAACATGCTTACACTGGTGAGAAAATAACGACAGCCCAGGGCTCTTTTTGCCCCTTTTAACTAATGTACACTTTTCAAAATCAAACTTGCAACCTTAGAGTACAAAAGTCATTTTCCAAAGTACATAATTACTATTTAGCTAGAAGTTCAATGAACTCCCCAACTAGATTCTTCCAAACACAGATTTCTGTAAAGGACAATACAGCCTTCAAAAATCCCAAGTTCAGCTACGGAACCAACCACTTCTCTGCTCACCTTATTCACATTAAAAGGCAGACAGTAACACTCTTCAAATAAAGAACTCTTTCAGCACTGTTTCCTTCCACAAGATTAGGTCAGGATAACCAGTGGAAGACTAGACAGTGACAGTGAGTCACTTCAGGCTGTGAGGGTAACGATTACTAACTTCTTAGGATGCTAATACTGTCACAGTGCTACCCACTGAAAGATTATCAGACCCTCCCACCCACTTCCTAACAGTGAAACTAAGTTTACCTAAATATTCCTCATACCTACATGTTATTTCTCAACAATCAACTATCTTTATGTACAGACAAGATATCTCTTTTAAGATGATTCTCATTCTCTTCAAATATTTTCAGAACTTTGGTGTTAAGCATGGTCTTCCCTGCTTCTGTGAATTCCTTACTGCACATACACACAATCACAGACTGACACACAAAAGCATCAGGAACACGACTCAGACTGCTCAGATCCTTCACGTGCACTCACCCCTGAGTTTCGATAGGTTCCAGGCCCTAAAGTTTGTCCCACGATACATGCTCTGATACACAGGTTTCTCTTTCAAGCCTTCAGCGCACAGCCTGAGACATTTCCACCTGGGAAAACTGAGGGCAGATTTGTGCAGCGTATATGCTCAAAGGATGCATCTATGGCATATGGCACTTGTATGCACCATGGAGCAAACGACTCGGAAGCACCACCGCAGATGACCGACCGTACAATCCCAGCCGGTGGATCGGCAGGCTGTGAAGGGCAATGAGTTGAAATTCAGGGACTCGGCCAGTTCTCAGACCACTTTGCAGGGAAAGGAGGAAAAGTGCACGAATGTCAGACATCTTTCAACTGCAAAGTAAAACACAACTTCTCTTGACAATCTGAGTTGCCTAGGTGTTAATCATTGGACAGGGGAGGACAGGCACCAGTGAATAAAACCATTACTGCCGAAGTATATTCAGAAGCACTTTCTGACTGAAGAAAAGATAACTCATCTGTGTAATCCCTTTGAAAATGATTGCTAGGAGTTTTTAAGCTTACTGTCCAATGTTTTGCAAAAAAAGGTGACATTTACACTTGACACCATCTCTGTAGTTTTAAACAATATTCTACCAAGTGCACCAGTTTCTGTATCAGCAATCAGGTTCAAACCAAAAAGACAAGGAGGTTTCTGGCTACGAGAACTTTCCCAAGCAGAACTTAAAGGAATATAGTTTGCTGGCCAAAGAAGGAAAAGGCCTGACTTGTAACAACTAAGCACAGGATATACCAAGATGGTTACGCCTCAGTTTATAAAGGGATCCCTTACAACACTCCAGTATGTGCTCACAAGAAATAAGCCACCCATGAAATTTTGCTATCTATACCAAACACCTATCAAAGGTGGACTGCGAAAGTTCTCAGGTGCTGAGGTTATGACATCAAAACCTCCAAAGGATGATCTTGTACGTAAGGAGGAGACTTATCTAATAAGATTATCAAGCAACAAGCCTGCCCCAACAAGACTACCTCCGAGAAGCAATGTTACACGTCTCTAGTCTTATTTCCTTGTATCGATGTTTCTTTTAATTTTACAGCTATAACATAGTTGCCAGGAAAAAAAACATCACCAAACCAATGATGACAAACAAGATGATGGGATTGTTTGTTATAAACCAATATACAGCAGCTATAGTACTTCAGAATGACACATCAGAGCTTACGTAAGGATACTCGCAGGCAACGAGCAACCGTAAGACAAAGGCAGACCTGAATGCATGCAATTCAGACAAATCACTCTCCTCTCACCCAGCCCTGAGCTAGTATCAAGTCTGCTGCTAGAGATGCAGATGCACACATCCCTTTCCTGCCACGGGCTCCAACATTTAACTGAACAAAGCAGACCTAGATCCTGGAAGACAAACAGTTCACCTGCCAAATTTCTGTTTAATTCAGATACACAAAAACGTAGACAAGCTTCTGTTAGAATCAGTGGGAGTGTTTTAGAGTAGGGTATTTATTCAATGTGAAATCACAGCTTTTTTCTACTGACAGCAGAATTCACAGGTAAACAGACAGTAGACACTACCTGATTTTCAAAACAGGTACCCAATTTTGCAATGACATCTTATCTGAAAGCTGCCAGAAAGTCAAGGTCTAATTAATTTGCAAGTATACACACGTTACACAGTTGAAGAAGAGAGCACCTTGCTTAATGGTTACCTACAGCTACTATAACCCACCTCATGCCAGCAGATACACTACTATGAATTTCTTGTTTGTTGAGTTTGTTGTTTTTTTCTTTAACACCAAATTCGTTGATCATCTGTGTCTTCATCTTGCTATTACAAGAAGAATGCAATCACCAGCTGCCCTCAAGAACACCAAGGGCTGACCTTTGAGCAGCTCCCATCCCCATCTCCTTTCCACACCGTCTTAAAGAAACTCCATAAGTAGTTTTGTAAGCTCTGTCCTGTGGTTTCTACACGAGTGGTTCTATTTGATCAAGTCACTCCATCACGCTTTTTATTTACAATAAAAATCCACACATGATCAACTAAATTGCAGCTATTACAAGTGGCCTATATGAGCTGTACTCAGCACACAGCGCTCAAGTTTCTGAGTGCATGTTCATTACAATGCAGTCTTCGCTACTCTAAAATACCACTAGGGCATATAAAAATATTCTTGTCAGACAATGGAAGTGGGCCTCCCTCATTAACGAAACATGCGAACGTATGAGGAAACTAAACGAAATCAGATACATCTCTAGTTTCTTCTAGTCAGCTCTCAGAGGAAAGACTTGAAAAATATTTACACTTAAAGAGACCACAGGCAGCCCACCAGCACTGTAATGAAAAAGCTGTTGAAGCTGCTCATTATATGAGACCAAGAAACAGATTATCCACCTCAGTTTCAGCACTGTAACACATTTTCTTACCTAAGTATCCCAGTTCTGCACATATGTTGTCACAGACTATGAAAATACAAGTTACAACAGTCTGACACACTGTTTTCTTGAATAAATCAAAGCAATTTGCTAGCGACAAACAGCCCGATGTAGTTATTCATAACTGAAACCTCCCCATGTGTACACTCCTCCCCATGCCATGCCCATCCTATTTTGTTACTGATCACTATTTAATAAGATTCAACCCCAACATTTTGGGCATGAAGCCGAACAGTTTCTCCTGCTTCACAGGTTTGTTTCTCAAGCTTTAATCCATACCTTTGTTTCATCTTAGTCTGGCTGCTACAATCCTTTGTACGCAGGTCATACAGTTACCGCCCTTCAGCCGCAGGCATTTGGCAGAGATTTCTTTTTCGGTCACCAAGTCTTTCCACTACCTCTACCTTAAGAGCTTTGCTGACTAACAGTGCACAGGTAGAACTAAGACCAAATATACTGTTTGAAAAGTGATTAGCTACATTGCAAAATACTCCAACATTCACTCAGTAACTTCAGGCTTTTTCTAGACTGCACCCATAACCAGGTGAAAACTCTGCAACAGACTAAAGCAGACACTGAGCTTCCCATTTACTGGGGGGGGGGGGGGAATAACTAAGTCAAAATCTAGTGCTCTCCTAGACAGACACTAATAGTTTTATTAAATAAGCCTAAATATTCTGCTCGCATTTTATGAAGTGACCATCTTAATGAGATAGGTAGCAAACAAGAATTTTACTAACTTTACAAAAACACTTTTCTGATAATACTTGATAGTATAGCTTCAATAGTGTGGGACAGGCAGCAACACTCAGATGAAACAATTATTTTGGTCTGTCTGCTGGAGTGGCAGGTGTTCTTCCTCTGCAGGATTTTACAGGGAAATAACCTTTACCTAAAGATCATGAAGGCAGACAATAACTTCTTTTGTAAACTGAACTCTGTCCTAAAGGCAGACAGTATACAGCTTGCAGCAGTCATTCATAACACTGGGAAAAGGCCTCCTTGAGGGAGATACTACTCACTGATAACCCTGAATAAAACCTTCCTAAATGCAGGTCAATAAAGAAGTTTTAATTGAGAGGGACAGAAAAATTCCTTGCTTTTCCCCTTTCATATAGTCTCACATCTTTATTGGTCCAACACAGATTTAATCAGAATCAATACGTCTTTCTCACAACTAATTTTACACCTTCTTCCATGTTACTCCTCACGCATGAAATATTCTCTTTAAATAGACCCACAAATCTTATTCCCCCTGCCCCCAAACCCTTCTGCTATCAATCACCACTCTAATTTGTTTAAAATTAAGAAAAATCGGGCAATGAACTTTACGACAGATGAAGATAAGTTGGCATGTTATATTAAAGAATTACTGCTATCAATAATTCCAAGTGATCTGCAACTTAATGGCTGTACTAGTAAGTTCTAACCTCTACACTAAGAGCCTAAATATTCTGACTAAAATCAGGTCTGGAATCCTCCACTGCAATGCTTTCCCGGGGTCCCATTACTGGCTCTCGATGCTACTAAAAAGTCTGAAATGGAAAAAATTCAGCATTTCTAGAGTATCATTTAAGAAATAAAATCTATATTTAATAACTTATTTTCAAAGCTCTGCCTAGTCCGCTGGAAATTTTCGTTTGTCATCGTGGCTTCTATACTAAGCAATTCCCAAGATCTCAGATACAGGCTTTCCCTTATTTTCTCACTGCAAGAGAAAGCAACTTCATCTGAAGAATTCAAATACTTTTGTACGGAGCCTTTCTTCAAAGCTTACGCACAGAAAGAAAAGATTAACACCATTTACTCTCTGCGCTTTTGATACGAAGTAAAAGTAAGCTGCTGCATCACCAGAGCCCCGGAGGATGCAAAATATTGCATCATACTGCAATACGTGAATGCAAAACATGCGGAGATACCACATGGTACCTTTGCTAGATCAGGGCAGTACAACACACGTTTGGAAGAAAAGCTGGTGATGCATTTACACGTTTGGTTTCTGACAGAAAAGCAGACTTCTTAGGCGGGGGACTGAGTGAAAAGTAACTCGTCTTTTTACTGCCTTCACGGGCACACAATGCAGAGCGCCGACCGGCGCGGGGGATGCATTGCGGTGCACCGAGCACGTTACTCCTCTCTGCCACCGGTGCCCACAGCCCTGCCGGGCGCCAGCTGCACCATTTGCTCTCGGGAAAGAATCTTCCAGCAAACGCAGGCCGGCACACTTTTCAAAAATGACTTATTTGCGGTTCGCGTTTATCACTCGCTCCATCCGTACACACTGACTCGGCCCGGCTCCCCGCACTCCCGCTCCGCGCCCGGCACACACCCTCGCCTCCCCCCGCCCAAGGGCCCT
>NW_009613900.1:0-1580 GCF_000690535.1 Cariama cristata
GCACCTGACCTTCTCCTAGTTATCTCCTAGCAAAACTGGACTGCTTTCTAAGCAGCAGCAGCCCCCACGCTGAAGCTAAACATGCAGCAGTTATTCTTCCTAGGCCATGTTTATGTCTTCCCTGTTGTAACTACAGATTTGGATTATTTTGGTAGGTTGATATTAGCTATCGTGTTCCCCTTTTATGTTAATTTGTTGGGTTTAGATGAGCTCCCAAAAAGGATTTAATAACAAGAGCCGTTGCCAATGAAAGTACAACCTTGTTCAACAATTACTGTACAGCCAAATATTTTTAACGCCAAGCCTCCAGGCGTGGTATAAGCTCCTTGTAAGTAGCTGGGGTTTCGTGTAAGTAGGGGCGAGAGCTCAGCGAGGTCAACGGTTGCCCCGCAGGAGCAGCAGGTGGCTCCTGGCTCTGCCGGGGCAGGAGCTCCCCGGGAGCATCGTGATGGCACTGGGAACGGGGAAAGCCGTGAAGCAGCAGCTCAGCCTCAGGCGGAAAGCACCAATATTTGGTGATTCTGACACAAACGGTGGGGCCACAGCAGTGACCCCCAAAACAGGCAAGGCTGAGCCCCCTCCTTTCCCACATCCCCAGCGATGCCCACCTTGTGTCCCCCATCCCAGAGGGGTGACCCTGCACCAGCACGGTGGCGGGACCCCCTGGTCCCCAGGACTGCGGGGCCTGACCCTCCTGCCAGTGTGGGGCCACGGACGCCCTCGTGGATGCCCTGCTGACAGCACCGCCCTGCAGGGAGAGGAGGATGCGGGGATGCAAGGGGAGGAAGGACCATGAGCCGCTGGGGCCAGGCAGCGCCCAGGGACCTGTCTCCCCAAACCGCCCCGCCGCCAGAGCCGCCCCACTCGCCGTGTTGCCCAGGATGGGACAAATCGCCCATGTGTGTGGGAAAGCTCCTCGCCGCAGCACAAACACACACGCTTTGTAACATAATCTCTTAAAAGCAAAATCCCAGAAATTCCTTTTTCTTCGTGGAAAATGTTGCCTGGGGGAGAAGCTCATAATGAAGGATGAAAGCTTAATCCTTGAGGTAGAGCAGGACTGGGGGGGAGACTATAAACATGACAGTTGTTGCTCAGTGAGTCGGAAAAAAAAAGGGGAAGAGATAACACGAAAAAAGTGGGGCAGGCTGCGGGTCCGGCTGCGAGGAGCCCCGGCAGCGCTTCCTCCCCAACCACGTCACATTTATCATTTCAGTGTTGGCCATGACAAATGCACAGGTTATCCTGGCAATTTCAGACACAGAAAAATGCTATTGAGCTCTGGTAGGTGAAGAGGTGGGGAGAGTAAATTATGCTCCATACCTGTGTAATCCACCGGCAGGGACAGCCCTGGGTTACCGGGTATCAGCATCAGCAATGCTGGGAAGGGGCTTTAATCAAGATCAGGCTTTGACCATCATAAAATAAAACAGCAGTGTGTCTGCAGATTGATTTTTCACATTTTCTGGGCCATTAATACAGATGCTGGCAGGCGATGTGACAAAGCGCAGTGGTGGGCACGCGGTGCACGTGTGCAGGCTCCCCGGGATGGCACGGACCTCCCCGAGTGCTGGAGGAGC
>NW_009613901.1:0-29983 GCF_000690535.1 Cariama cristata
GTGTGGGGAGGAATCGAAGCTGGGCCCTTCCCCCAGCTCGGCTTACGGGAATTTTGCAGCTGTAATTCCTGACTTGTGCTGCTCCAAACATGCCTCCTTCCCCCAAGGTCGGGGCTGTGGGGTCTTGGCGCCTGCCGCTCCCTCCCGGCCCCTGTTGTGGGGGATGCCGAGGAGCCAGGACTGAAGGGGAAGGGCAGAGGGGAGATGAGGGCACCAGTCACGGGGTCGCGGAGAGGTGGAGGAAGGACGGGAAATAACGACAGCCTTAAGGAAGCGGGTTCAACAGCTGGAAAACAAAAAAAAAAATCAGTAGTGTGAAGCCCAGGAGAAAATATACTTTAGCTGAGCGGCTTTCTGTCCACAGACCTTGGAGCCGTGACAGGATTTAAAAGCTGGAATCTTGAACTTTAATAGATGCTGAAAAATGCTGACTTAGGAGAGGGCTGCAGCACGCCCTGCTTTCGTTTCGCCTTCTCCCTTTTCCAGTACACTTCCCACAGCCCTGCGGGGAGCAGGTACAGAGCAGCTTGCAGCATCCGCAGCACTTGGCCGTGCGTTGCTGTGGCCCTGGCTCTGCCCTCTCTGTGCCCCAGCCGGGGGGGTGACACTTCAGAGGATGCTGTCAGCAGATGGACGTGGCCCCATGGACCTACAGCGCTGATCTCAGCATCCTTGTGTCGTGGTGGAAGAGGGCAGAAGAATTCGTGCCCAACCCTCTTGCCTCCACTGCCTGCTTCCCTTTACCTGTCACAGGTGAGCAGAGCAGCCCAAGATGAGATTTAGACAGTTTTTTTCCCTGTCAGGCAATTTATTCTCATGGTTGCTCATCGCATGTGGAGTCTTCGAGGCTGCCGTCGCCGGTGTATGGGCTTTGCAGAAACCAACCTGGCAAGTGGCACCAGATGTGACTGGGGAGACCAGTCCGAGGCCTCGCTGATGGTCTTTGGCCATTTTTAACTGTAAATAAACAGTTAAAAGTCTTAACATTTAAAATATGGAACTCCAGATTGTGATGTAAAGATGCATGATTGATCCTCCCAGCATTTCTGTCAGATAAGGAAAAATCATGAACTTAGATTAATTATGGGGACAGGAATCATCTCTCTGATTTCTTCTTGTACCTCACCTATGTAGTCTCTGGCCTGTGGTGGGTGTTATTCCAAGCTCCCACAGCACAAATAACATTCACTTCGTAGTAAAGATGGGATAACAAAAGTAGAAATAAATTGCAGACTCCCCTGAGGACACGAGGTGAAGGGCAGCGTGGCAGACCCGAGGAGGAACCGGGCTCTCCCGCCGTGTGCTCTAGCCAGTGGTCAGTCTTTGCTATTGAAAACATGCAAGAGCAGAGCGAGGCAAGGGTTAATGACGTTATTCGAAGTGTTTCCTTCCTGGGATGAGGACCACACGCATGCCATGGCTATTGACACCTTTGCAAAGAGCACCATGCTCCACAGCCTCATCTTCCCAGCAGCTTAGGAGCATCTGTCCTGCTGTTCCCTCCTGCCTTTCCCTAACCCCGTCTACTGCTGTCCACGTCGTCGCTGCATCACTGGGCTGAAGTCAGACTTCAGTATGTATTGATCTGTCACCTTTGCAGGAACGTTTGCGTTTTGCTGCAGGGCTGCTCTCGCACAGAGCATCGCTGTTCAGATATTTGGGATTCTCCGGGCGGTAGTTAGGTACGTGCCATATTCGTTGCCTATGTCATCTAATCGCTGGATGGAAACAAAAACCACAGGCTTTATGCAACTCTCCAACACTATGTAAGTTTTGTATAATTGCCTCAGACCGAGTGGAAATGATCTGCAAGCCAAAAATCTTTCACTGAAGCAATTAGCAAATCATTTTAAATAACAAATACAATTGGAATCTCACGATCCATTTGTGGATAGAGCGGAGGGTAAGGGTGAGTTCGCTGAATGGGTCCTTTGTTTTCAATCACATTTTTAGGTTTAGCCAATACACTCTGAGAGCAAGTACTCTTCTCTCAGTGCAGTGACAGTCATTAAAGTGTCTTTTAAAGCCAGGGAAACCAGAGTAGAGAGGATTTCTAGGTTGCTGCTTACTACCACCCTGCTAATGCTTTTATTTTGTGCTCTCCTTTAAAAGATCAGGTAATCGAGACCAGGTCACTCTTCAGTCTGCACTTCCCCGAGGGTGTAGCCACAGGACAAAAGGTTCCCATTTATTCTGAGCTCCTTTCCTCAGGTACAAGGTATACACCAGCCCTTTAGTGCTGCTGTCGGAGCGGTGTCGGGGCTGTGCTGGGAGCAGAACTCACCCTCAGGAGAGCGCCCGGGTGTGCAGTGTGCCCGTAGCAGGATAACGTGGCTGTGCAATGCTGTGAACTGATGTGGTTAACCGAATTTGCATTCCCTTCCTGCCTTTTCTCCCTTTTTTCTTCCTTTCCATCTCACTCTTCTCTCCTCTAAGTTCGGGCTTTCCTCGTTCACCCTGCACACCATTTTCTCCCTCGTGTCCTTCTCCTCCATCCTTTGTTTCCCCTCTGCCCGTCTCTCCCGTTCACTCATCCCCACCCTCTCCTTCGCAGGGGCAATGCCACCGAGAGCCTGCGGTTCGAATTAGCCCATGCTGACCCCACTGCGCCGGCCCGGGCACAGCACGCTGCAAAGACACCATCGGCCTCGCTGCTTTGGGAAGAGCACGGAGCGGCCGAGGATGCCTGCGGAGGGACCGAGGACTCCTGTCTCTACATAAGCGGTGGCCGAGGGAGAGACATGTTGGGACAGCGCCCTTTCGGCTGGCACAATACTCCCTGCACTGAGACAAGCATCGCTAACCATGGCAATAGCTTGGAGGCTTCTCACATGGACTGTCATCTTCACTGCGGCTCTGTGCAACTTTCCCGGTTACACGTTCCAGTCACAAGGTAGGGATCGCGGTGGGGAGGGGAGCCAGATCCACCCACCTCTGCTGGCAGAAACCCCAACGCTGGCCCCAGGGGAGGTATAAGGGTAATGTTGCGCTGAGGAGTAGGTGGAGACACCTCGAACTCCCCTCCGCTCGCTCTACTGCAGCAGAGCTCCGCCTGCTGAATTTGCAGGTGTTTTCCATTGCCCTCTGAGGAAAGGATGTGTTTTGCCCTCGGATGTTACGCTCCTTGACTTTTTGCAGAATTCAGAGCCGTAGGGTCTGTGCAAGACGAGAGCTGCGTACAGGCTGACAAAGTGGAGGAGATGGGGTAGCAGTAGAGGAAGCTCCCCTTCCACTCGGGTGGAGCGGCGCATCCTCGGATGAATAGAGGCTTTGTTAGGAGGAGGGTTGTGTGTGTGCAGCCAGCCGATGCGCTTGCAAGCAGTCCTCTGTGTGTGCAGGGATGGAGGTCTCTGCCGGAGCTTACAAATACTCTGCACAGCTGAGCCTGGACAGACAGGTGCTGCTGGAGGAGCAGTTTTAGTTTGTACACACGTTTCTGTAAGTGCTACCATTAGTAAATGCGTAAACCTGCTCAAGGGTGAGCACTTTGTACCTGTCTTGTATGTCTGTTTCTAATGGTCTTGTGTTTAAATACGGAGCCACACGTACAAGTGATTGCAAGGAAAGCAGAATGTGGGTCTCTTGTACGTAGATTTGTGCCTTTGTACATGATTTTATTCCAAGTTAGGAGTGAAGGGACTGGAAAGTGAGGTGGGCTGCCTTGTACCCAGGCTAGAGTACAAATACAGCGTGGGCAGGTAACACAAGGTAGTTAAATTGCTTAATACTAATTTGCTTTTGTGACCATTTCTTAAGAGGCAATACGAACACTCCCATCAGGCAGGAGAGATAAGAAGAGCAAGCTCTGAAGTCAGACATTTATCTGTGCAAGGTGTTAAAACCTCAGCAGCATACTTAGGCAGCCATAATCCTGAAATACCACGTGTGCCCAGATTAATTGCAGCAGAGCCAAAGTCGGCGATGTACTCGGGCTGTTGAGTAGTGCAGTGCCATCGGGCTGTAGTTACAGTGGCCGTGGGTTGTCTTGTGAAGCAGAACTGGAAAAAGGAACAAAGGCAACCGAAAGCCACGCGCTGTCCTGGGTCTGAGCACCATCTCGTTGCTAAATGCGGGGCACTGCTGTACCGCAGCTTGTGCAGGGTGGGACGAGAGGCAGTCGGACACAGAGCTGCGTGCTGTGCAGGCACTGTGCAACGTGCAAGGTTACACAGGCAGATTTTGTTGACTCTCAAACAAACATGGTTTCTGGTCCTTTTTGCCAAAGCTTCTGGCAATGCCTGGGGTGACTGTTCTGGGCCTCCTGCGTCCGTCAGTTCACACCTCCCTCCATCTGCAGCACCGCGTTCGCAGCGCAGCGATGCTCTGATGAGGACTTAGCTGCCAGATCACCTCCATCCTGACTCACAGCAACTCAAATCCTCCCTCGCTTACGAGTCCCCACACCATTTGCTAATACACCTTGGTCTAAACCCAAGGGCTCGCTGAAGTTACAGGCATTTGTACTTTCCTAAATGCTGGCTTCCCCTAAGCAGGTCTGAGGGATGAGGCTCAGCCCGTGATGTTGCTGGGAGCATGGTGCTGCGGAAGCCCCAAGCCAGGGATTGCAGCCTGTCCCCTCCCCAGTCCCGGTCCAGTCCCAAGGGTCAGGCTGCCCCGTGGGCCCCTCTTGCTGTCAGAGTGCTTTTTTAGGCTCCCTGCGTCCAGAACAGTTGGCGTCAGGCTATTGGTGATACTCAACACTTCTCTTCACCACACTGCTGAGATAGTAAGTACATAATCCTCACAACACCCTTTCAAGAGAGTGAAACGCTGTTATCTCAGTTGGAGCACTTATCTTAGCAGATAGAGGCACAGAGAATAAAGGGCAGTGTTTTCAACAAGCCACTGATTTTCACCAAGTGACTTGCTCCAGTTAGCAGTGGAGCAGGACTCACGTGCCCCGTGTGCACGACTCTAGATCAGTATATTTGTTTTATGCAGCAAAAAGATTAAGGTATAGAGTCATAAGCGGTAATTGTATTTGTGGGAGACAGCAGCCCAGCACTGAAGGTCTCTTCAAGCCAGCAGAGATGTAAGGAGGTTCAGACGTAACGTGTGCATTCAGGCTGTGGTTTTTAACAGTGCAGGGAGCAGCAGCTGAAACAATTGCCCAAGGATTCAGCACATGCTCACCATTGCCGAACGGGTTTTAATCAAAAGGAGATTTTCTGCTAGTACCTTAGATTAACTATAGTGACAGATTAGACATTCCCTGTTTTATAGAACATTAGGTGAGGCTAATCTCACGGCTCTCAGCTCACATGTAAACCCTTGGAGGACGTAGCAAGACTGCCACAATGCCAGGGCAGCCTGAAGCCATGGGATCCCATAGCATTTTCCACAGCCATCACTTAGGAATTGTGTCTGGGCTGCAGCTGGGGCTCCTCTTTGCTCTGGTGACAAGACCGGAGCAAACATCTGCTTCCTTTTCATCCTTTAAGCAGCTCAGTAATGCGAGGGGCAATGTTGAGAGTACAAGGAGGGAACAAAATTGTCCCTCCTCCATTTTCACCTTCTCTCTCTTCTTCTTGTTCAGCTTACCCCTCTACCTCCCCTGTGCCCTTTCCCTTCCTCTGCCATCCCTGCCCCTGCAGATACATGCTCCCTTTCCACCAAAAATGGGGCAACGAGGTACATCTCTCCACACCCCATCCCTCCCGCTTCCCAGCTTTCTCCCTTGCCCTCTCCTGGGAGGTTTGTGGTCCTTCAGGGGTGCCCAGTGTCCCGCACAGCCATGGGCAGGTTTTCCTGGAGAAAGGCTTTTTATAGCATCTCTTCCGAAGCAGTTTGACAGCTCTCTGGAAACACCAGGCTGCTTATCACCAGCGCAAACTCTTCTGATACTGTGGGTGCAGTACTGCACGTTTCAGGCCAAGATCTATTAATACAGCGTGAAGTGGCTGAGGGGTCAGAGAGCACGTGATGGCTTTTCTGAAAGGAAGGGTCAAACAGTGCCGCTCTCGGTGTTGGGAGCTCCTAGTATGGTCTGTAATATGGGGAGGATGACCAAGGCAGGGATGGGCAAATGAGGGAATTAGGGAACATGTGATGTTGGGTGGAGTACACAGGGTTAGGGAGTGAAAGAGATCCTAATCTCTTAGAGCCTAATCTAATCTTTTACATTTTTAGAGGAGAGGAAGGAGCCAGCTGTAACACTGGACAAGGGCACTGGCTTCTTCCTTGTGTTGAAAGTCTCTCTTTGTTATTTTTTCCATTTGTGTCATCCCCACTCTAAAGCATCACTTCCCAAAACATTTGTGTGATGCAGGGCACTGCTCTTAGATCTTTCTTCTTGTGCCTCAGTTTCCAAAGTGACATCCCTGAGAGGATGCACATTGACCGGCACTACAGCAAAAGCAGGTTCTCACACACAACCTCATCCCCAGGCTCTGGACATTTTTTTTTCCTCCTGCCTGTACCTTGCAGGTGAAGATGAGAGACCGCAGCCCAGGGTCCCAGGCCCTTTCTAGCCACTGTGTGCACAAACCTCCTTCCGATTCACTATTTTGCAAGCCCATGTGGACGGCAGAGAGGGAAAAAGAAAAACAAGACACTTCCGATAGCAAATTTTTCCAAGCCTGAGGTCATTGCTTAAGTGCAAATAGTCACTCCTGTTTGCCCGGCTGCATCACACATGAGGCGGAATGATGCAGGAGAAGCTGGAGCACAGGAAGTTAAAAAACTAATAATTATTTCTGGCTTGTGGAGGCAAGGGAGAGGTGCCAGAAGTGCTTATGGTTTGGAAGGATGGGAGCTAACCCCTAAACCCAGCTGGTGGGAAGGACTGTCCCATTACCGGTGGCCAAGGAAACCACTCTGTCAGGCTCCCACACTGGAAAACACAGTAGAGGAAAAGGAAACTTTCCAGTGCTGCCATGTGGTAAGAGTGTAATTTGGAGTCCGAATTTATGATGGCTGGGAAGGCTTTGAAGATGGGTGCTGTGGAGCCAGGCGAAATGCAGCCACCCTGGAGCAGCCTGGCCTCTCCTGCTTGCTTAGGAAACAACTACAAATAGGATGCAGAAAGCACAGTAAGAATCTTCCAGAGTGAAAAGAGGGCAAATCCTCTCCCACTCCCTGAGCAAACCTCCAGCCAGCGTGTTCAGAAGAACATACTGTGACGGGGGGAGCTATCCTGTCCAGTGCATGATTTTTCACATCTTCTGCTGAAGCCTCTGATACTGGGGGCTGTCAGAGACAGCTAGACCTCTGGTCAGATCCCATCTGGCAGTCCCTGTGACGTTTTGCTTGGAAAATGAGCAATTTCTGTTGAGGTTGCAGAGTGCCAATTTCTTTGACAGCCAAATGTGTTGCGTTACCGTGTGAGTGCAGGCAGACGTTTTGGACAGTGACCTTGTCAGAGCAGATTTCCTCAGCGGTACGAGACAGGCTCAGAAACTCAAGTGCCCCAGAGAAGGTGTTAAGCCAGGCTGATACGATAAAGAGCACCAAGCTGGTGAGCTGGGAAGGCAGGATGGTGTCATAGATAGAGACCTGGCTGGGGAATCGGGATGTCTGACTTCTTTTCTTGCTGCCTTTTCAGCACAGCTGGGGAATTCTGGTTATCCCCTTCCTTAGTTTGATTGCAAGATTGGCATTGCAAGGACATTGTCTTTCTGCCTCTTAGGAGGATACGCGGTACCTAATGCAGCAGTGATCGGGGAGGCTGGTATGGTGCTGTTATTATGTGAGATATCAAAACAAAGTTAGCAGGTCCACATGGAAGCTGTAGATCTGAAGAACCCCACAGTTCCTTAGCAAGACTCTCTTCTCCTGAGACGTTGTCACCCCAATCTTGTTTTGAAGAGACCTTATTGCTAGTTTTGTTACTGGAAGGATCCAGGTTAAAATAACCCTCCAAACCACAGAGTGTGGCTCTGCACAACCTGGAATGCCTCTGCCCAGTGGAGGCTGAGAGATGGGGGATAGTCCAGGTCCAGAGCCAGACTTTGGGTGTCCTGAATGGCCACTTGGACCAGTCTGTTTCTCTCCATCACTTGCAGAGAAAGATTATGCTCCCTAAGCTCACGGGCTATGGATACCCCAATGATCTGTGGGCTGAAGGCCTTTGGGAATACCCCAAGGGTCCTGCAGCCTGGACAGAGCAGACTGTCTGTGTCAGGACCCTGTCCCTCCGCCTTGCACTGACTGCGACTCAGTTTTACTCGGGCGCAGCCGGCTCTGAAGTCGTGAGGTGTTTTACTCTAACTGTCTTTGCAGAATGTCATTCCTTCTGTGTTTGCTTTCCCTCCCCAGAGGAATTCCTCTCCAGCCTCGATCACTATGAAATTGCGTTCCCCATCCAAGTGGACCAAAACGGGGACTTCCTCACCTTTGACATGAGAAGCCAGCTGAAGCAACGTCCTCGGCGCAGTCTGGGCTCCTTGGCCTACGAGCCATCTGAGCAGCAGGTTTTCTACAAAGTCTCTGCCCACCGAACCCAGTTCCTCCTCAACCTGACACTGCACTCCAACCTGCTGGCTGAGCACTTCACTGTCGAATACTGGAAGCGAGATGGCGTGGACTGGCAACATGATTTCCACGAAGACTGCCACTACGCGGGCCACTTACAGGATCAGTACCTGAACTCAAAGGTCGCCATCAGCAACTGCAATGGACTGGTGAGTCTCTGTATTTTGCCCAGCCAAGGGCACTACTAACAACTAGAGCTGCCCATCAAGCAGAGCTGATTGCAACCGCTTTGATCTTTGCTGTAGAAGTGCAACCCGGTTTGGGTCCCGGCAGGTGGGCCCATGGTGGTGGGAAAGGCATGGGATTGGTGTCAAGCTAGGATATTGCACATTGGCATCAAAAGTCAGCTGAGGGTGAAGAAAACCACATCCCTTCCTTACATCTGTAGGGGTTCCTGATCCATGTTTTGCTTATAGCCCAGTTTCTACCAAAGTCAGTGGGCATTTTTCCATTGATTTTAATTGGAATGGGATAATCCCAGCTCTAGACCCTTATTGTGGCTCTCACAGAACTCTCCTCTCCACTTCCAACAGCAACAGCAAAAGACATGTTTCGCATGTGCTAGCGAGGAAGAAGCGCAGGAGGGCAGGAATTTCACAGCACAACTGGGAATGTCAAAAGTGCATTCAGGTCCTTACAATTGCAGATACATACTTCTATCCAGATTTCAGGAGCTGAGAATGTGGCTCCTGGGGGAAAAACTAAAATCATCAGTTTTTCAAGATGAAAAAGAGAACATCAAGAGGGGACAAGATGGCATTCCTCAAAAACAGCAAGGCTGCTGCAGAAAGGGTGGGAAAGATTGATTTTGCATGTCCTAACAGCTGGGACTTGACATCATGGTCTTAAATATCAGCAAGAAAGCTTAATGGTAGACATTAGTGGTAGGGATAGCTGAGCTCTGGACTAGCATGTGACCTTGGAGAGCATGTGGCCCCTACATCACTTGAGATCTTTAAGAATAGGCTAGACAAATACCTCTCAAAAATACTCCAGGTATGATTCATTAGCTCTTCCAGCATTGGGAACAGACTAAGGACTTCCATCCTTAGTCTTCTGTGATTTTCTGATGTTTCTGGCTCACAAAGTACATTTCATGACCTGCCAGATGGAGGGATGGAGCAAACATACCCTGTTAGTGAATCCCAAGGATGATGGCTCCCTTGGAGGGGTAACATGTAGAAAAAGACTCTGTAGGCCAGATTCATATTTATGCTACAGCCCCACCTCTTAGCAGTATTCTGGCAGTGTGGAAGAGCTTCCAAATGGGAATGAATTCACATTTGATTTATTGCTGAATTATACTGCCAGAACAGTGCTGTGGGTTATTAACAGAAATGAGAATCTGACTCATTATATCATAGAGTCTAATGTTTCTATCTCACAGCCAAAAATCAGAGCTGCATAAACTCTTGGTTCCCTAGTTAGCCCTTTGTTTAGATAGGGGAACTCTGCTGAAGCCCTAGACAATTTACTGGTGTTCACAAAAGCACTGATGGATGAGCTGGATGCTGCGAGCTCAGAAGGGATCTGGCATTAGCGTACCTTCCCACTTCAGAGGGCAGCAAGTCCAGGGCAAGTAATGGCCCAGGAGCACTTGGACTGGGATAATTTAGTCCCCAGGCTGTGTTTAGCTCTGGAGAGGTACCAGGGGCTGTCTGGAGGAAAATGCAGCCAGGCACAAAGAGGGACAGAGGGTCATCCAACAGCCTCTCCTTTTCCTGAACTCTGTCCTTCTGCCCTCGAGAGCTACGGATCAGCAAGGAGTGGGGAGGAGTTCTTCTGGGTTAGGGAGGACGATAGGGTCAGGAATTTGGATGAGAGGAGTCTGGCATCATTTTAGCTGGCAGAGTTGGGGCTGTAACTTGCCACTGGAGAAGACCTGTTGCAGAGCTCTGGTTGATCAGTAACAACTGATCGGCTTGTGCTGTCCATCAGCCGCAGCATGCTCTCCTCCAGGCAGGTATCGGTCTGCTTTGGAGGGGACAGGTAGGGACAGAAGTGGGTCTCCAGTTGCTGAGATCTCAAGGTTCAGGTTCATGCTGACACGTGCTAAGGGGGGACTGCACACGGTGACCCACGTTTGTGCAGACCTGACTCACTGACAGTGCAAACGGGGGGGGTGTTGTGTTGTTGAATTGGCACAGCAGGGACCAGGTGCTGATTACAGGGTGAGTTGTGCATGAAGAGGAGGGAAAGGGACAACTGTGTCCACAGAAGTGTCCAACACAAAACTGTGCAAATGAATAACAAACCCCAAGCCATCCTTCTGTCCTCAAAGTCCCACATCTCTAAGCAATTTCTGTGTCTGCAAGGTGTACTGCTATAAACCGCTTTGCTTTCAAACACCCACGACACAACTCGCACCTCACAGCACCCTGGCTTGGGACTGCCAATATATGGACATGCTCCCATTGACTCATCTTCCCGGCCACATGCACCGTCACTGTGGCCTGAGGGCAGGCAGGCAGCGTGGCTCACCCCACGCATCTCCTGTGGAGGGCATGCCGTGCTGCGCTTCACGCTGAGCGGGAGGAAGAGTCACCCATGCTTGAGCTGTCAGAAGCAAAGGGTAAAAGGGTCCATTTTCCAGAACACACAGAGCTGTGAGCTGCCAGAAGGGCCAAGCACGAAGCTGCTGGAGCCTGCAGGGAGCAGCCCGGGCAGCCTTGCCTCAGCCTGGCCAGGGGCTGAAACCCCTGTCTTAAGCAGAGCTGGTTTTTATCCCACTGGCTGCACGAGATCCCAAGGACCTGTGTCCTACCATCAAAAAAATCACAGCAAGGAGAAAACAACTTTAGGAGAGAAATGCCACTCTCTTACCTCTTGTGTCAGAACTCATCAAAGGACAGATTAAAAAGCCAGGGTTTCAACCCTGTGTGTCTGTGCTGAAATTGTACTTTTGCCTGAAAAGCGCTCCTGAAGTCAGCACGAACACTAATGCTTGGAGCAAGGCAGATGGCTCCGCTGCTGAGGCTAATGTCGAGCTGCTCCTGAGTGTGTACGAGGAGGTGGAAGAGCTGTATTGCAGTACGTGGCTGTGCTTTTCTTAAGTGTGGTTATAAGCTAATAGCACAAACCATCCTTGCTCTGCAGATGACCTGGGTGAATCATAGACAGGATATCCAGTTTAGCTCCCCCACAAACCACAGGGATCTCTCTAAGGGCTTCTTGCCGCACCCTTTCAACAGGCTTGTGTCACGTCCAGCACCCGGACCTCAGAGCTCGGTCTTTGGGTTCAGTGCTGGGGCAGTTTTCAGACTCCTGTGACGGCCGAGCTTCATTGCTGAAGGATGCCAGGCAGGCGGTGGAGCATCCTGCCTCTCGCGCTCTGCAGAGGCTCTGGGTTTAAGTAAGAACGACCCTTTTCTAGCGGTACCTGGTTTTTGGGCAGGACATGCTCTCCGCTCCTGCTGCTCTGCCCCAAGCTGGCGGTGACCTCCTTCTCCCCATCCCACAAAGCCGGCAGCCAGCTGGCTTTGCAGGCCAACACTCGGCTTTCCGCCGGAGCCCTCGCCAGGCTAACCTCACAGTACCTCGCTTGTGTTTGAAAAGGTGGAGTTGAGCCAAGAGTAACAGAGCCTGGTGCAGGAGGAAATCCCCCGGCACTCTGGAGATGGGGACTTCACTGTGCACACACTGCCCCGATTCAGCTTTCATGGCAGGGAGAGAGAGGAGGAGAGACCTATTATGGAGACAGCATCCACCCCAGAGAGGCTCTCCCCCACGAACGCCCAGCAATAACGCTGTTACGCAGATTGTGCCTTCCATGCAAGGACCTCAAGATGTTTTAGAGAGACCTGCTTCCCCCCCCCGTCCTGGCAGATCAGGGCTCCTGTCCCCCTTGCACAGAGGGCAGCTGGTAAAGTGTTGTGACATCCAAAGGACACCACCGGTGCAGAGCTGATGGCAGGATGGGGGTGTCTCTGCACCCAGAGCTATGCTTGCGCACAGGGAGTGGGAGGACAACCAGGTAACGTGGGTCTTAGACTTTTGGGATGCTTCTTGTCCTGCTTGAGCAATGTCAGGCATTTTTCTGTGCCTTGGTTGCTTGCTGGTAAAGTTCAGCTGATAGCAGACCCATGTTTCTTGGAGTTAGGTCAGATTCAGTGCCAGGAGTTGTTACGGAGATGGAGCTTCTACTTGTATCGTATTGGGCTGCCAAAAACTTTCTAGGTTGCTCAGACCTTTTAGGTAGAGGGAAGCTTGCTGTGAGGATAGGGCCAGCTGCAGAGACCTTGCAAGCACCTGACGGATTTGGCTGCTCATCCTCCTGGGGTCTGCTCCTGCCCAGTCATCACTCTTTCACGAGTGGGTCCACTCGTAAAGTCTGGGCTCACAGCTGAGATTCCTTCAGTCAAAGAATAAAATAAGGGAGAACAACAGAAAAAAACAAATAAGGGAGCAGAAACCAGATCGCCTGACTGCCAGTCAGAGGTGTAAATGGGGCAGTGATGCCTACGGGGCACAACCCAGGTTTCAGCCTGCAGAGAAAGGTTGTGGCTCCTGCTGCTTGCCTCCCTGCTAATCGGACTTCAGATTTTAAAGATTCAGTGTGTTTCTCAAAAGCCTTTGAGCATCTACACTTTGCAGCTCTGTGCCCAAGTTTCCCAGCTGGCGGTAATGGTCCTGAGCTGCTTTCAAAGGTTCTTCAGTGAGGTTGAAGATTACAGGAGGTAGACCTCACCGCTGAGCGGTGCTGCTGTTTGAAGGTATGGTATTTAGGATCCCACAGACAGCTCTCAATTAGACTGCGTGGGTGGAATAGGAAGCAACTAATTCATAATTTTGCAATGAAAGACTGTGATTTCCAGAGGACTTTAGTGAACACAGATGTCCCATGGCATTCATGACCATCTGGCTCAGTTTTCTCTGGTCTGTAGGTTCATATATTTCAGTGTTTGTGCGTAAATGAAGGATTCCTTCACATTCTCAAAAGTATGTGTCATTCCCCAGAAATTCAGCGGTTAATCATCAGAAAGCTCATTACAAGAAGCCACCAGTATGTCACCCAGTTCTCTCTCTACCTCTTTTACTACCTTCCGTCTCTTTCCTTCTGCAGCATGGGGTGATCGTCGCAGATGAGGAGGAATATTTCATTGAACCGCTGAGCCCGGGAGCCAACGTCAGCGCAGGGAACGAGGGCAAGGGCAGCCCCCACGTCGTGTACAAGCGATCATCTCTCCAGTACCCACACATGGATGCAGCCTGCGGCGTGCTAGGTATCTGTACCCATCAACACATCCTCAATCTATCTCAGCGCAGGCTAGGAAAGTGCCAGTAGACCAGGGTTTGAAGGTTCACACTACTCTTTATGGCAAAGAACCAAATTTATCTCCTGCATTCAAGTTTTCTGTATTTACTTTTACCCATGTTAAGGATTTCTGGTGGCCTGGTCTTTGGAAAGCTCTTGTACTCTCTTTTTCGCAGCAGGGCTTTTAAATTTGTAAATAGAGCATGGAATAGTAGAGAAAAAGCTGCCTCTTATTGTTCTTAAGAAAAATCCTCCCAGATTTGGCCAATTTACAAGGTATTGAGAAATCGTAGCTTACGCATGCTCGGCAGAGACTTGTCTTTGGGTTTTAGCCGCTGAAGGTGGTGTCCATGTTGAGATATATCTGCTGCTGTTTGAGATCAGGTAGAAAGATGCCTTGTAGGGTGGGATGTGGGATCTGGTTAGGGACCGTGGGCTCTGGGAAACGTTGATAGAGAATGGCAATTGCACATCTACCCCATTCCTGCGCTTATAGACCTTTGACTTCCTAAAGGACTCACACAGGTCTGCGCTGACCTCTCCCCACATGCCTGTGCCCTTCTCATCCTTACTAGCAGTCGGTCTGTGTCCCAGAACCTGGCTGAAAACCCCAGCCCTTGTGAATGTGCAGAGTTTCTCCATTTACCCAAAATGTTGCATGTACGCAGGATGTTGCTCCCTCAGTTTACAGAGGCTTCCCCTGGCTCCGTAAGGATGCCCATCCCTGCAGAGGGGGGCCAGCTCACATTTTATGGATTAGAATTTGTCTGTGCAGAAGCAGAGCTGTTCCCAGTTGCTCCTGGCAAGTTCGTGTGTCACTTCAGGATGTTTGTCCAATGCCCCAGCGGTGACACTTGACCAGATGAGGAGTCACTGCTGGAAGGGATGGAGCCTCTGGAGATACTGGGGCACTTCCAGCCTTCTCTGAGCAGGCTCTGAGTGTCCCCAGACCTACCAGCATCTCTGGAGACAACCTGTGCTTCCCTGGCCCAGCTCCTACCGTCCCAGCTCCCAAAGTCATGCTGGACAAAGCGCCAGCAGACTCCCCTTCTCCTGACTCTTTGCCACATTCCCCAGCTTCCAGACAAAAGTTAGCCTGTTCCTAATTGCTTCTTGGAAAGCAAAGACATGCAATGGGAGCCACAGGACAAATACAGTTCAGATCAACCACAATGTAACTGGCCCCAGCAAAACCACCCCAAGCCTGATCCCCACGGGCTGGACCTGTCCTGACCTGCCCAGCACGGCTGGGCCCCGAGCATCCCCGTGAGCTCCTTCTGATCAGCTGGAGAGGCCGGAACTGGTAGGCTGTGGGGCTGCCTGTGATCTGCCCATCTTCCCAGTCTTGCTGGATGTTTAATCATCTAGCATCAGAGGAGAGGAGGGGGATTCAGCCGGCTCTCTTGAGATGGCAGGAGAGCGATTGGAATCTCCCAGTCAGCTCTCCTGCCCTGTGGTGGTCTCCAGGCCATGGATTTGGAGCTGATGGCCCTGCTAGGGACATCTCTAGGGTCAGGTCAGTAGCACTTGAAGCCTGGAGCAAAGTCTGACAAAACCTCCTGCTGCTGCTGCTTTGGAGGCTGCAGCCATTTCTGTGGAGGAAAAGCCAAGTCCTAAATTCAGATCCTGGCAGGAAAAGGAAAGAGGAAATGATCTGCGATGGCTTTACTTTCAGATTATGTCTGTGTAGTTTCTAAATCCACACCGCTCTCTGTTCCCTGCGACAGAGGCGCGGAGGCAATGAAGTGCGTGGGGCTGCCATGGCAGGACGGGCGCAGACCTCTGTGTGCACCGCCGGGGCAGGAGGGCAGCGGGGCTGGCAGGAGCAGGGGACAGCCCTGGGCTGCAGTAGGAGGAGCTCAGAAGATCTGGCCGATGGCAGTGGGGGCATTTGGTGGGTCCACATGTGGTGCATAAAGAGCCTCGCCATGGCCTTTCCTTCCCTGAAATGAAGCTCGTGCTGCGTGCCCCTCACCTCTATGTGCTCCTGAATTGCTGCTGGAGGGCAACAGAAAAAAACTCAGATGAGAAACCCTGGAAAGGAAGACACTGGTGGCTGCGGACGCTGAAGCCCTCCCCTCTGAAGCCATCAGGCAACCACAGCCAGCGAGGCCAGCTGCCCCTGAAGAGATCCGTCAGCACAGAGCGCTACGTGGAGACCCTGGTGGTGGCTGACAAAATGATGGTGGGGTACCACGGGCGGCGGGACATAGAGCAGTACATCCTGGCCATCATGAATATTGTAAGTGTTATAACCACATCATGAACCTCGGGGGACCCCAGGGGCTCACACACCCAGCCGCAGACAGCAAGCAGGAATAAATCCTGTTTGTCACCCCGCACGTTTAGGTTTGGCAGAGGGTGGCACGTCCTTTTCCTGCAAGAAGGCAAGCGGGATGGGAACATGGTGGGGAAATCAAATCTCTTCCAGGACGGCAGTGGCTTCTCCCCATCCCCGGAGCAAGAAGTTTGGGTCAAAAATCCTGACGCGGTGCTGCTGCTCATGAGCAGTGATAGTCTGGAGCCTGCAGGGACTCTCTGTTGTAAAAGGGAGGCACTGTAGGAGAGGTAAACTCTGGCCCGTCTGACCATGCTACAGGCCAGATCTGAGCTGGGAGAACAAAGCCCTTTCTTTGAACAGCATCTCTCATCTCAAATTAGCATTGCAAATAGGGCCAGCCAAGCTGAGAAACACATGGGAAAGCATAAGGACAGTGAGCTCTCACGCTTGGGGGCTGATCAGCATGAGGGGTAGGGAGAAATACCCTCGTTCTTCCATACCGCGCTGCCCGTGTCTCTGCGTTACTGCAGGGGAGCTTCCTCTGCCGCATCAGATTTGGGTCATTGCTGGCGGCAGGATACCAGGCTAGATGCATTAACAGCCTGAATTGGCCATGCTGAATCCTCCTGTGAGGTGAGATAGGCTTGGAAGTTATCCATCAAACTGCTGAAAGACCCTCTGTGATTGTTCTTTGTCCTGTCCTCTGCAGGATCTCTTTTCATGGCTTGCTCTGTTTGCATTTCTAAAGCAGATGCCAGATTTTAAAACAATACCGTTTCTAACTGTTTCATCTGCTGTAAAACACCCATCGTGCGGTGGCAGATTTCTGAGAGATGCTGCGTGGTTCCCTGCCGATGGGCAGTCAGCAAAGCTTCATCCTATGGCTGCGTAATGCCAGGACCATGGGGCTTCCCCACCTGAGCTCCAGGCAAGGAGCAGGTGCTGTGGGGTGTTGGCTTCACTACTCAAATCTCCCTAGAAGGAGACATCAAGGTCTGACATGGTTTAGGATGCTCTGCAGTCCAACGTGGAGTCCCATACCCATTTCTGCTTTCTAAAAAGATTGTGTTCAGACCCTGCAGCCCACGCTTACGAAGCAGCCCTGTTTCCCACCGCCAGGTGCCCAGCAAATGCCAACTCACCTGCCAATTGCACCATCACCCGGTCAGTGAGCTCATTTTTAAGACTCGTCTTTTCTTGTTTCTTGGAGGTCAGGTTTCCAAACTTTTCCAGGACTCGAGTCTGGGCAATATTGTCAATATCCTGGTGACGCGGCTGATTCTCCTCACCGAGGATCAGGTAAGGTTGGCTTTGCTGAGCTGCTTCCATCACGCGTCTGCACTTCCTTTGCGGGTCTGTGTGTTCCCCCTGGGTGTCACCCCCGGGACGTCCCCCAGGGCAGTCTGCTGGGTGCAACACATCCTCTTAATGGCAGCTGGGGACTGGGTTCAGGCTGCGGGCTGAGGAGACCTCTGGGACTGAGGACTTTTCTATGCTAAGATGGCTTTAGGGAGGTTTCAGTAGCTGTAGTCCTCCTAAAGTCTTGCTTTCCCATAGTCTCCAGGAAAAGGTGGGGGCATCTGGACTGGGGTTAGTGCTCTGCTGGCATGGGAACAGGCAGTGCCTTCATATCAGAGCCTTCCTGGGAACACACTGTCATATTGCTTCCATTCCAGCCCACACTGGAGATTAACCACCATGCCGGGAAATCCCTGGACAGCTTCTGCAAGTGGCAGAAATCCATTGTGAACAGAAACGGCAATGGGAATGCTATCCCCGAGAATGGCATAGCCAACCACGACACTGCAGTGCTGATCACCAGGTAAGGCTGAGCCCAGCCCCGGCAGCGCTGTCCTCACCGGGGGTGTCCTCTGTGCAGCTCTCCTCTGTCTCTGTCCGACTGGTTCATCCGAGGCTTCCTTCCCATGCGCTCCCCTGCAAGCTGCCTGGCAGCGGCTGTCCCTCAGGCTGGCCACTTGCCAGTTCCCTTGCAGTGATGCAGATTATTGCAGTTCGGATAGTTATCATCCTCCAGCATCTTCCCTCAGTCTTTGTTGTGCTCTCAAGGAGCTTAGTTTGCAGCCATGGGTATTTGTGCACCCAAAGTCAATGGCGCAGCGTGTGCAGCGGTGTTGGGCATGTGTGGGAGCCCACCCTGGAGTCGTGGAGCATCGGGCATCCTACTGAAACGGGGAGCCCCATCTGCCCCTGCTGTGAAAGATGGAGAAGAGGATACAAGTGGGACCTGAGTGTCATGACAGTAACAGAGTGCCTCCAGCCAGTACAGGGTTTGCCTTACCACATTTTAGGTGTCTACATGTAGGGTTGAACTCTCTCCTTGGTAGCTGCTGGACACCCTTGAAGTAGTGACTTCATCCTAACTCCCGTAGGACAAGAGCAGTCCTGCCCTGCCTGTGTCTCTGCGCTCCCGTAACAACAATCTAGGTCAGCAGCTTAACCTGGATGCTGAATTAGTCCTCTGGAGCTGGGAGAAGGGGTCTGAACTTTTACATGCAGGACAAATAACCCCCATCAGAACAGATGGTTGCTTGAGTCCGGAGTAGCAGAAGGTACAGGAGGGATGACTGGAAGGACGGACGGATGGTTGGAAGGAAGGAAGATGCCGAGAGGATGACAGGAACAGTGGAAGGAACAGAGGGGCGGCTGGGAGGACAGAGGATGCCGAAGGGAGAGCTGGAAGGATGGAGAGGATGAAGGGTGCTGAGACGCAGCTATCGGTGGTGCTGCCAGCTGTGCCCAGGACACTGCCTCTCCAGTGCCCACCGAAACCCTGCTTGGACAGAGGAGCCGCAGCCTGCGGAGAAACCAACGATAAACCCAAGATTTGTTTGTGCCTTTTTTTAACCGTCTCTTGCAGAGTGGAAGAAAGTGATAAAATGAAAGGGACTCTCCAAGCGGGAGCCGGTTTCATTGGTGCCGTGCACTGCTCTCCTGCTCCAGTTCCCGGTGGCAGCGGGAGCCATGTGCAGCCTGGTGCTTCCCTCCTGGGGAGTTTGTGAGACGAGAGCCTGCAAGCACCAGGGGAGGAGTGAGCAAAGGGCCCCTCGGCCCCAGCTTTTCACCCTCCCGGGGCTGCAAGGTCTGCTTTTCCTTCCCTTCCACCGCACGTGTGGGACGCAAATGCCGGCTCCGAGTTCTTCGGCCTCCCACCAGATGTTTGAGCTAACCCAAAGCGACTCGCCGGCCCAGCTGCGCCAGGCTTGGACAGCACCAGTGCATCCGGCCTCGTCTCTAATAAATTCCCCGTCTCCCGATAACATCTTGCTGAGCTGCGGGCTTTTTTCTCTTGCAGGGACGTGTCAAACCAAAGCCTCCGAAGGCTTTAATGGTATTTACTCAAAACAAAGCAACAAATGTTTTTCACTCACTCGGTTTCCTGCCGAGGGTGAAAGGTTTGGACACTTCCAGAGAGCACCAGGGGCCAAAGGGACAGGAGCCATCACCAGGAACGTGTTATGCTTAACCCATCGTGTGCTATCAGCTTGCTTCTTCCCTACTCTCGTTCCCGTGGGGTTGGCGGGGCGAGCAGTGTCGGATGGTCCCGCTCACCACACAGGTGTCCCCCAAACCCGCACTGGGGTCAGCATCCTCAGTGTAGAGCCCAGCTCGCGCTCGGGTTGAAATGCACCTTGGGGGTAAGGAGCAGCACCCCAACCCAGCTCTGGGGCCTCCCAGCCCAGTTGCTGCCTGTTCCCCCGCCTGCCCACCCTACGTGGATTTCAGTGCTGGCTTTGCCCCTTTCAGCCTGGGTTTTGCAAAGACCCAAATGTCTGGGAGGTCTTACCTTCTGGAGAAGGTATTTGAACAGAGGCAGGGAGGACATGCAGTTTGTCTCCACAATTAAATGATAATATTCACTCTCTGGCCCAAACTGGTCTTTTTTGAAGCTGCTGCCACGTCCCATTGCAAGGGTGCTGCATTTCAATTTGGAGGAGATTTTACTTTGCTGTCCTCGTTTAGCTTTTCCTTGTACGCGGCTAACGATGTGCAAACAGTGGATTCCTTGATGCAATGGCTGGAAGTTGAGGCCAGGAACAGAGGGAAGAGTCATCTTGAATCAACCCATATTGAATTTGTTTGGAAAATTCTCAGTAAAGAACTAAACTGAAAAAAAAAAAAATATAAAAAATCACTTTAGCATTTTAGTGAAACCACAGTGGGTTTTGAAATGGAACATGTTTTCAAACTGAAATGTTTTTCTTATTTTTTAAAACAAATTCAGAATTATATATTTGATTGATATGATTTGCTGCAAGGGACCTGAGTTTACGGACAGGAGGCTGACCCTGTCCTCTTCTACCCTGCGCTGCTGGGGCAGATCCCTGAGCCCAGGGCACTCCCAGGTTCCCGGGAATGCGCTGGATGCTAGTGAGCAGAGCTGGACCACCCGCCCAAACCCAAAGAGCTGGAATAGTGTTGTCCCTGCTGATTTACCACATTTCATCAAAACCAGACCTCTGACGCCACTCAGCACTGCCCCATAGTTAAGGGACAGGACCTATCGTTAAAAATCCACAGCGAGTCTCAGCCTGGGGCAAGCGAGTGTTGTACAACGTGGATCAGAGACGCCTTACCTGTTACTGTTGGTACTTTCCATTCCAGAAGTTCTGCACGAGCCATGGGCTGCTTTGAAAAGTTTTGGATGTGAACACATCAGTAAAATGGAGATGTGCTATTTTGGAGCCACTGAAATTGTAAGTGTTCTTAATGCTGCCTTCTCTTCTTTGCAGATACGACATTTGCATCTACAAGAATAAACCGTGCGGCACCCTGGGTAGGTAGGATTTTGCTGCTCCTCCAGCAGCACTTCTCACCAGCACACACATCTTCGGGACTGTGGCGAGGGCGGGCTGTGCCATCTCCCTTTCCTAGTGAGCGGGCTGAGGGGAAGCATTTGCCCAACACTACCATAAGCACTGGCAGTTGAGCCAGGAACAGGCCAGTGGTTTCCAGCCCACTTGACTGTGTAGCCTCCTTATTTCTGTAAACACTAAAAGCAGCAACCCGGAGGACGGATGGGCTCTGGAACGCTTCTCCGTTATATCCCTGGGTCAAGTCCAGCCTGATGATTAAGAACGGCTCGCATCTAGGGCTGGTCCATAGCCTAGTGGAGTATTCCTGGCTTAGCAGAGAGAAATAAGACTTTTTTGTGATGACTATAAAGGGAGTTCTTTCTTTAAACTGCTAGACGCAGACAGACCCTGCAGTTCTCTCTGGCTGTAGCTCCTAATTTGTCTTACCCTGGTCTAGACTAAGCAGTCAGGGAGGGATTACTGCTCTGAATCACTGCAGTTAAAAAGGAAAAGTTGGTGGATCTCTGACCTGATGAGCCCACAGACGAGGTGCCTGGGAGGGAGGTTGAGGCTAGAGGTGCCGTGACGGCTCAATTCTTTTCTTTAACAGAGACTGTTCCTTCCCTGGCTGGGCATACAGGGCACAGCCTGTAGTGGTGGGACAGTGTATGGGCAGAGGGTTGGGGGACTCTGCTGCCACGATTCAGGGGAGATTTCTGCATGATCCAGCCCTCCAGATAGAGTCAGGCTGGATTCCCAATCGTGGTGGGCATCAGCCAGAACCGAGCGCGGATGGTCAGGTTGGATCCTGGCTTACTCAGTTGTCCAGGCTGCCCTGGCCGAGTTCGGATGCCCAAGTGCTGGTGCAACTGATCTCAGGTTGCCCCACCAGCAGTGCCAGTGTTGTGACAAGGACTGCTCCCCCTCTGTACACGATCTGGGCTTTGGATATGAAACTCAGAGGATTTAGACCCATTCTTAGCATTTCCGAGTCTGTCATTGTTAATTTAGTTGACAGTGCTGAGTGACCACTTGCCCACAGCCCATAAGAGCCATGGGTCCATCCCAAAGCCCAGTGCAACCGGTGGGAAGAAACTCGTTATTGACAGCAGACTATGCTCAGTATTAGTGAGTGTGAAGGACGTCGCTTAGTCCCCAAATACCACGCATGTCCCCTACAGATGCTTTGTGCCGACCCTATGTGACAGCTCTATCTGGCTTCCCTAGGCCTGGCCCCCGTTGGTGGGATGTGCGAACGAGAACGAAGCTGCAGCATCAATGAGGACATTGGCCTGGCCACCGCCTTCACCATTGCCCACGAGATCGGCCACACGTGAGTACTGTGCCGAAGAGCCTTCCCAGAGAGAGGGAAAGGCCCCTGTTGGTTTCTTCCTGCCAACAGGAGCTGAAAAATCCTTCCTATGGGTGATCCAGATGTGTGAAAAATGCAGCAGCTGATCATCTCTCTATTTCCTTGGTGATGCTTTCTAGGTTTGGCATGAATCATGATGGGGTCGGCAACAGCTGTGGCTCCCGTGGGCAAGAAACGGCCAAGCTCATGGCTGCTCACATCACCATGAAGACCAACCCGTTTGTGTGGTCCACATGCAGCAGGGATTACATCACCAGCTTCCTGGAGTAAGGAATCCAACTCACCTTGCCCTTCCTTCTACCTTGCAACCAGTACAACACCTCCAACCTCTCACAGTCACTTGTGAGGCGTGGGTAAAGCCAAAGAAAAGCCCCCAAAGCACATAGCCCATGCACCTTCTGTCTTGTCTCCCAGCACCTCATCCTTTCCCAAGAGGCACATGCTTTCCCTCCTTCCTTTAGACATTCCCATGGTTTGCTTGCCTGCTGAAGATACTAACCCCATTTACCTTGCAGCTGTGAGACCTTTATTTAGGTTCCCCACTTCCAGAAACTTCACAAGTAAGTCAATAGCTTCTGGAGGCATTTGGATGTTTCTGAAGTTCAGCCAGGAATTGCGGAGAAGGGTTGGTGTGGTGGGGATGGAGGATCTGGAGTCAGGACAAGGTCTGCATGGTGTAGGCAGCTTCTCCAGACACTGAGGAAGAGAGTTTTCAGCTGTGAACAAGCAACGTAGGAGAAAGGGGTTTGAGTTTTTTTCTTTCCAAAGCACCTTTAGGATTCAGGAGAAGGGATTTAGGCTCCTACATCCCAGAGTTCCAATATTCTCACCTTGCCTGAGTTATGCCTGTGTAGCCTGAAACAGCTTCTCGTCCAGGGTTCAGGCAGTCCCCAGGGTTTCTATCACAAAACGAGCAGTCAGGATCAGTTTTGGTGAGGTTTTTGGTAGGATACGGGCACTACCTAATAGAAGGACTGGATAGGACTTGAGTCACGGTTGGAAGAAGCAAATGTGTGGGGTCACTCTGGAGGGAAGTGCCCGGAGATTCTGAATACCAGACCTCTACCAGTGACGCTGCTGTTGTAATGCTGCAAGGGGAGCAGCCAAGGCAAGCCTGCCCGAGAGGCTGCCGCCTGCCCCACTGTCCCACAAAGCTTGGCCAAACCGTGTGGCTCATCACCAAATCCCACATCTGGCGGCTCATGTTTGGCCACAGCAAAACCTGTCCCCCTTGCTCTTGACCCCTGGATGTGCACCGCAGCAAGGCACGTTGCATGGACAGCGTCAGGAAAGCACCGCAGCAGAGGCTGCCTCGTCCTCGGGTAGCCCCGAGGTCTCAGCGGGGCTGGCAGAGGACGGCGAGTTCATGTCGGCCCTCTCCGTGGTTTGTGCTGGCCGCCCCCACCGGACCACGGCCCTGGGAGCCTCTGCCGGGACGGGGCCATGGTGTGTGCAAGACCCCGGGATTCGGGGCTGGGGGAGTGGTGGCAGGGGCCATGATTTAGGGGGAGCTCAGAGAGCAGTGAGGAAGGAGGAGGGAAAGGCGTGTTTCTTGCAAAATTTGGACGCTCCTGCAAAGCTCTGGCATGCAGAAGGACGGGCTTGGAGAGCAGGGGCTCTCTGCGCTCTGCACCGCTGGTTGGTCCTAGCTGGGGTTCTGCAGCCGTGGGGTGGGAGGGCGGCCCCTCTGCCTGCCCACCGTCCACCCAAGGGTCCTGGGCACACGCCTGCCTGCGTGCTGCCACAGGCTCTCTGCTGACCCAGCACCCGCTGGCACAGCCAGGGACTGGTGATAGCCTGCAAAACCCTCAGATTTAAACTTCTAGAATTACCTAGGAACCAGCATGTGCTTCCCAGCCCTGAGGGCACAGACAGAAAGACTTCAGAGCACTTTCTCGGCAGCGGTTTTGCCCAGAGGAGGCTGGTAGAGTTATCTGCCTAAGCAGCCAAGCACGTGGGAGCTCAGCCCCGTGCGGAGCCGGGAGTGCTTGCTGCTGGTCCTCCACCGCGCCGCTCTCCTACAAACCTTTCTGAGCTCTGATTCTCATCTCTTGTTTTCAGCTCCGGGATGGGATTATGCCTGAACAACGCTCCTCCCAAGCAAGACTTTATCTACCCAACGGTGGCTCCAGGACAGGCCTATGATGCAGACGAGCAGTGCCGTTTCCAGTACGGAGTTAAATCTCGCCAGTGTAAATACGGGGTAGAGAGCCTTCCTGCTTTACTATCGGTTCCCAGGGGGTGGAGGATGGGGGCTACAAAGGCAAAGGGCCGTGGGGCTGTTCCTCTGCTGCCCACGTCGCTTTGCTGTCCTGCTTCAAATGAAGGGCACTGGCATGTTCCCTGTGAGCTTTTTGCCTTGCTTCCCTGTGAGAGGACAGAGGCGGTTGTTTCCCATCCACAAAGGTTGACCCCAGCTCAGTTTCGGTCAAATTAGTCCCATGTGAAGAGATCTCTTGCCTCTGCCTGATACGTTGGCTGCTGCTGGTCCCCAAGGGTTGCAGCTGAAAACCAAGCTGCAGTCCCCTCATCCAGACTCCCCTCTCAGCGGGGTTTTGTACACAGACGTGTTTTTCATAATCCTTATTTTTCATAATCCTTACTAGAAGTCATTATGCTGCTCGCACAAACTTAGGAGGAGAAACGTCTTTCTTCCAGGTGAGGTGGGTCAATGTGCTGTAGGTACATCTGAGGGACAGCTGCCCACTTAAACCACCCCTGCCATCATGCTGCCATCCCCTGGTCTTTCAATCAAAAAAACACTGAAAGATTGTTTCAGGAGAAAAGAGTCTTCCTGGATCTCAACCTGACGTTTTGCTGTTCTTAACGTAATGGACATTGCCAACTCTCTGAGCACAGTGGCGAGGGGGAAGCCTCTGCACTGAAGGGCTGGTTGAACTCCTTAAAGCATCTACTTTCCTCTAGAGAAAACAGAGGAGCCAGCAGTGAGATACATGGGCAGTTGTGTTGTCTGAGGGACACGTGTGTATGTGTACCCACCCCAGTCCAAGCCCTGGAAAGCCATGCGGGAGGAAACATGTCAGATCAGGGGTTAGTTTCTCTTGCAACCATGTAAATACAAGCCCCACGCTGCCGTTGAAGTGACCCAATGTGAACTGGTTGACCACTCTGAGTGTTCATCTCTTTTGTATGGTTAAACACTAAACCACCTCCTGATGGTCTCACCAGCCCATCTTGGTAAACAAAGGGCAAAGTCTGGCTCTCCCTGGTCCAGTGCTGTCTTCAACATGGCCCAGGGGTCCACAGCCTGGACATGGGGCAGATGAGGTCTCGCAAGGTGCAGGAGAAGTCCAAAAGGAGAATAACGTGGTCGTGGTATCTGATGTCAGGTGCTACCGGCTGTGGTCTGTGCCCCTCTTCAGCTGAGCCCGAGGCAGTGGAATGGAAACTTTCCACGTTTACTTGCCCGTTTCCCAGCTAATTTTTAACTCGGGCAGACATTTCCTGTATATATACAAGGATCACAAAAGGACAAGATGTCCTTGTGATGACCGCTCTAGCCCAGCCCATCTTGCGTGCCGTTTGGGAGAAGCCCGAACGGCGTAAGGGCTCAAGTGGCTGCAGATAAATCTGGGTAAATGTGTAAGTCCACCCATCCTGTGCCCCATATAAACAAACTGCAGGGTGATGGCACAAACACGGCAGCATCCCTTCCTCCATGCCAGTACAGAGCGGATGATTAATAGTTGTAATGAGGACAGAGCAAACGAATGTCACTACTTGAAGCTGGGAACTCCTCTCCCTTGGTGACACAGAGAGAAGAGACTACACAGGAGCTCCGACTTCCCAACGGTCACGCTGGCTCTGCAAGAGCAGTATGGAGGGGTAGATGCCTTTTGAAGAGGGGAGAGACTTTCTCCTTGCACTGGTTAAAGCCAGCTGCAGCTGGGCTTTGGCAAAGGGGTTGGGAACCAAAATCCCTTTGCGTCTCAGAGCTGCAGTCCTCAGCACAGATTCTGCAGTATTTTCCTTTGCCTGCTCACCCTGTGCCACTCTGCTATCACAACCCTGGAGAACAGGAGGGAAGCAGAGAAATCCCGAGCTCATCTTTTCACCTCTCTTGGTACCGGCACAAAGAATTCCCAGTCGTTGAGTCAGTTTGTCCTTACGGGGGTATCGGTTACTGTTTAGAGCACAGCCCTTGGCGGGGCAGAGGAATGCCTTGCTGGAAGGCTGAACGAAGCCCGGAGGCGTGATGAACAGGCTGCTACCTGACTGGAGGCAGGCGGCCCATGGGAGCCCTCTTGGAGGTCACGCTGCCTTAGGGACAGGCAGGAGGCCAGGCGGTCACTGTGCCGGCACCGAAGCATGCAGTGCAGAGCCCACCGGGTCCTTCAGCCCACGCTGCGGCATCGGTGTGCGCCGACAGCGGCATCGGTGTGTGCTGGGAGCGCGTTAGCAGCAGCCGTGGCTGTTTGGGCTCTGCTCTCGCATCTCGAAACAGTTTTCTTCATTGACAATGTGAACCTGTTTAATACTTTCAGGTATAACCTAAGTCATGGCAAACTGCTCTCTGAAAAGGAGCAAGTTTTCCATCGGCTTGTTTCGGTAGGAATAGGAGCAGGATGGTGACCTGGCAGGAAACTCAGCTCTGGGTTTTAGGTGTTGCTTTGTGGTTTGCAGGTGTTGAAGTCCAGCCTGGTTGATTTAGTGGCAGAGCCTGGACATATTCTGATTTAGCAGCTGTGACAACTTTGCAGAGTCTCTGTCATGGACCTAACTTCTGGGTGGGTTCTGGAACAGCCAAGGGAAACTTTTTGTTTGCTGGTGCTCTTGAGAGGTCAGGATGGGCTGAAGCTCAGGATCTGCAGCTCAGGGCACCTCCTGGAAAGAGGTCTGGAGTCCTCAGCCCAGTGTCACACCCAGTCAACCCAACTGCACCTAGCAGAGACAGAGAGCAGAATTGCCCACTTCTAGGGCCGCTTGAGGGCTACCTCAGTATGTGGCATTATTTTGATTATTCTGAAAAAGGCTCTTAATCTTCCAGAGGAGTCATCCCTTTAGGACTGTTAGCCTGGCTGGGGATTGCCAGCACACCAGGTAGTCACACTGTGACCTGCAGTGTGTTGCTGTAGCAGGAGATGACAGATGTGCCCTGTTGATGCTCCCAAGGAGTCCCAGCTTCCCGCAGAGGCAGATCTGGACCCACGTGGCATAGGGATGCTCATGGCAGGTGCTAGGAATGGACCCTCACGCTTCACCTCCACTGCACAGACCCAAAAAAAGAGAATATCCCTGAGGCCTAGGGAGAGGGGTCAGGTGGAGCACAGTGGGATTAACTCGATCCTCACCGGGATGTCCAAGGAGATGTATCCTCTGTGGCACAAAGACCAGGTTTGGCTGCGTGGGCTGGCTGGGGAGCTGGCTCTGGCACCTGCACGCAGTGGAACCCCCAAATCCAGAGAAACCCAGTCCCAGGAGGAGTGCTTAGGCTTCGTCCAGAGATGGGGCTGAGCTGCAGCTGGCAACACCTTGCAAGATTTGATCTCATTTCCCCCCTCCATGCTGAAAACACTCCTGTCCCTGTGTCCCAGCCCAGCTAGTGCTTCTCCAGCGCCCTGGTGTGCTGCTGTCCCAGCCTCGCAGCCCCTAACACAAGCGAATCCTAATCTCGGCTTTGTTTCTTTTGTCTCTTTCTTCCTCCCTCCCCCTCTCTTCCCCAAAATCTCTCTCTTTCCAGGAAGTCTGCAGTGAGTTATGGTGTCTGAGTAAAAGCAACCGCTGCATAACCAACAGCATCCCTGCTGCTGAGGGGACCATATGCCAAACGAACACCATTGAAAAGGGGGTAAGGAAACCCGGGGCACCGTAGCGAGTTGACAGTGAGTGGTTGAATCCCTCTTCCAGTGATAACCAGGATTATTGTTTGCATTGGTGAGCTCAGAGTTGATTTAACAGCACCCACCAGTCTGTCCTCCTCTGCCTCCCAGAGCCAGCCTCACCCTCCCCAGCAGCACGGCGGGAGGCTGGGATGTGCCAGGGAGCCCTGGGGCCCATCATCACCCCGAAATACGGATCATCTGGCATATTGCTGGAAATGCAGCATATGAAGTCCCTGCTCCAGCAAGCTTCTTGGTCTCGCCAAGAGGCAGAGTAAGGTGACCTCAAGCAATGCCGTAGGCTTTAGGTGAACATCTTGGGCTCAGGGCTGTCCTGAGCAAAATTATTTTTGCGCCTGTTTCTCCAGGAGGGACAATCAATGGGTTTGTAACATGCTTTCAGAGGAACTTGTGAAAAACTGCCTCGCAAGGCTAGGTATGATGAAACCTTCGTTTTTCAGACTCAGCTGAGAGAGGAGGGTAGGATTTCTCACGACCATATATTCTGAAAGTGAATTTTGACATGATTGTTCGTATCATTTCGTTCCTTGCACCTCCTACGCCCATTTGCGCCTCTTAAAACAAAGTGCCTTTGCAAACTGAATAATAATTGGGACAATGGAGAATCAGGGCTAGGCCATTCTTCATTAAATGAACATGTGTTTTTCCACTAGAGGAAAAATAGTTCCCAAGAAATTCAAGAATAATTTCAAATCCTTAAGAAGCTGGAGAAGCTGATGTGCAGGAAAGAGGATGGCTTTGACAAATGGGTTTGCAAATTTTTTGCAGTCATCTTAGTTCTGCTGGAAATTAGATCGAAAAGGAGTAGACAGTTCCTGCAGCTGAACATCCCTGCTGCTGGAGATTCACCACATACAATGACAGGTTTTTTCTACTAGTCATCTTTTTTTACTAGCTTTACCCGCTTTTAAATATCTTTTTTCCCCCCACTTACTGGTTCTTTTTTACCCAGAGTTCTTCAAAAGTCCTAAGAGAAGCCCTCAGACAAGCAGTTGCAGCTCCCAGGACTCACGGGAGCTATTCCCAGTGAAAATCCTGACTCAGTTTGAACCCCCAGTTACCTTCCTGTGCTTCTGTTTATCCTTTTGCATTAATCCCTGCTTCAGAAGTGATTTGATATCCTTGGGTGAAAGAAGATGCACCTTTGTATTAAGTTTCGGCACCTTCACCAGCTGGAGCCCCTGGCTGGTGGCCCCTGCGCTCGCCGGCCGGGTGAGCCCTCAGACCTCATCCCTTGGCTGGAGCTCTCCGAGTTCGGCCCTGGCTTCTCCCTTTCTAGCTGGGGAGAGCAGAGGGACAGACCAGGGCGCAGAAGCTGTTTAAGGTTTGCAAGAGTAAAGGAGAGAGAGGGTGAGTTTCTGTGCTCTGCCACCCAACTGGGGAAGTGGCGAGGGGATGCTCAGCCAAGCTCTGTGGGATGGTGGCTGTGCCCATGTCCCAGACCTCTGGTTATTTCCTTCTCCCAGATTCTCCTTATTTTTTATTTTTTTTAACTGATCCCCTGTCGTTGTTATGCCTTCACCCATCAGGAACCCACAGTGGGTGACTTCAGGCCTGGATCTGGTGATTGTTTCTGCTGCCTTAGGGGTGCCCGAGCAGCCCAGCTGCTCAGACAGCAGGTTCCCTGCCTTGCTGGCTCCTTCCCTGCCTGTTTGGTTTTCTTTTCTCTTTGTTTTTTTTTTTAAATTTCTGTTAATCAAGCACTTGCCCCACAGGTTATGGTCAGTGCACCCTGTAAGGATGCCTTTCATTATGCATCCTCCGTCCCTACATGCCCCCAACTCGTATCTGGTCTCGCAGCCGGCACATGTCCGTGCTTGCCGCAGGACAGCAAGCCAGGGTCTGCTCCCCGCAGGCAGGGTGCAAGGGCAGAGCCCATCACTGATGGTCTGAGGAGCCCTGAGTGCATGGGGTGGGTTGCAGGGGCTG
>NW_009613901.1:29996-48869 GCF_000690535.1 Cariama cristata
GAAGCAGCATCCCCAGTACCTCCAGTCTGGAGCAACAGCAGGAGCACCAGAAAGGCTGTGCTTGCAGAGCATCTCCTCCGCATGGGATCGCGCCTTTGGAAAGGCACTGGTGTGCAAGGAGGTCGCTAGCTGAATGTCCTGGGAGGCCATGGTTCATTTTTCCCTCCTGGCTGTGCTGCCCATGGAGGGCTTGGCTCAAAAGGAGCTGGGAGAGGCCGTGCCAGCAGCTCCAGGGTGGGTTATCAGCCCCTGGAAGGAGCGCACAGCGGTTTCTTCCTTCCTGGGATTATCTCAGCCCCCGAGGCATGGTGTCCGGCACCGTGCCCGGAGAACGGCAGCGGGTCTGGCAGTGTCCCGCTCCTTGCATCACTGTTGACTCCAGGGGGTGCAGGATGCTTTCCAGGTCCAAGGGAAATATTTCATAGGCGAGTTTCTGTGAGCATCTGTCACCCAATAGGACGGGGACAGGCGGATTCTTTAAGGATCCTCGGCAGAACAACGACACAACGACGTTGTTGTGACAAGCAGAACTTTATTTTAACCTGGAACCCTTTGCAGATCGGGTCATTTTAACACATTAACCACAATTTCAGCTCCCAGTACACATACAAAACTCACTCCATCCTGGGAAGGAGCAGCGGGTGGTGGAGGTGTCCGTGCCCCCCAGGGATCCTGGCCCTGCTGCCCAGCAGCAGCAGCAGCTCGGGACCAAGTCCCACCTGGGACTCGCTGCCACACACTTTTATAGGCAGTGAGGTGCGTGCTCTTACATGTCCCTGTTCACAACGTGTGTCACCCTGATTGACCCAGGTGCCCGGGAGCCCTTTAGAGGAGAAGTGGGGATGTAGTCCACTTGCCCATGGCTGTGTGCCCCAAAGGATGGTGCACCAGGGGTTGGGAGTTGGGGCACTGGTCCCAGCATCCCTGCAAACACCGAGTATGCAGTGTGCGCAAATGGTGACTCAGAGGAGAGGGTGTCCCGGGAAGAGGCAAATGCCCTCTGCGATGGAGAACTTGGCTCCAAGGCCAGCACAGCTCCGAGTTCACATTTCACAGGATCAAACCAGATCCCAGCCCTGAACTGGCTGCCATGTCCGATGGAGGCTGAGGAGCTCTCTGTGAGGAGGAGACCGTGCGCTCAGGGTGTTTAAAGCTCTGTCTTTCCACAGTGGTGCTACAAGAGGGAGTGCGTGCCTTTCGGCACCCGACCAGAGGGCGTGGATGGTGCCTGGGGAGCCTGGTCATCCTGGGGAGAGTGCAGCAGGACATGCGGCGGAGGCGTATCGTCATCCATTCGCCATTGCGACAGCCCGCGGTAGGTGTACATGTGCGTGGCCATGTCGGCACGGCCCTGCCTTGTCCTACGGCATCGCTGTTTGGGTCGGGGGCAAAGGCAGCAGCCAGGTGCCCGGGCAGCTCTGCGCTCAGTTCCCGGGAGGGTCTTGGCTCCTGCACACAAATCCCGTGTCCTGCTTTCACAGCAGCTCGATGCTCTTGCTTTGGTGTCAGGTTTGCAGCCAGAGACCCAAAGCCACTTGTACAACTCCAGTGTGCGCTTGCAGCGGAGCTTGTGAAGTCTGCTGGGGACTGCACTTCGGCAATAGCCCCTCCAGGCAGGATGCGTACTCGCAGCAGAGCAGGGTTGGGAAAAGCCATGGTGCTTCTGCAAACTTGGGGCAGCTGCCCTGCCACAAATACGGCTCACCGCCCTAAGCTGGTTCTCCCATCTCGTTCCTGGTTTGGCAGGCCCACGATCGGAGGAAAGTACTGCCTGGGAGAGAGAAAGCGATACCGGTCCTGCAACACCGACGTGAGTACTGCCGGGCTCGGGGAGGGGAGCAGCGGTGGGCTAGCAGGGCTTTGCTGGTGGGGCAGACAGCGCTGTGTCACAGCATGGATGCCAGGGCATGACGTGCAGCCGTGGGACCCACGGGAGGAGGTGGCTGGGTGGGAGCGAGACACACTGTGCCGGCAGCAATCCTGCAATGGGAAAAGCCGAGCAGGACGATGCATGCCTGCACTGACTGCAAGCTGGCTCGGAGGACGGGTGGGTGGTGCATAGCTGCAGGGCTTCAGCATCAAGAAAGGGCCTGAAAAGATAACAAGGCAGAGGAGAGATCAGAGGCTTCCAGCACTGACACAACAGCGATTGCCTCATGCACGCTGCAAGTGCAGGCCTGGTTAGGTTACAGCGGCTCACGAAATGCGGTGCAGCACCCTGCTTCCCAGGGCTGAGGGTTAAACCTCAAGGGATGCAGAGAAATAACTGTGCTGGAGGGAAGCTCGGTGGAGCTTTGGACCTGGGAAATGGCAGCTTTAACATCGCCAGGCTGGTAGTGAGGAAAATGGATGGTTCCCCATTGCTTCCCCTGGGCTTTGCACCTAGCTTTTAACGGATTGCTCGCAAGAGCAAGTGTTGCATCTGCAGACAGACCAGCTGGGGCCCGAGGCCTCGTGCTGTTCGTCTTCAAATAGTGTCTAGCTTTGCAGGAGGGATGCTCCTGCCATACTGTAGCAGTGTCCAGTTGTCAGGGCTGGTGTCCATCTCCTCGAAGGGCTGGTGTTAGTTGCAGCTGGGAGCCCTGTAGCAGCTCCTGCCCCCCTAGCAGACAAGGCAGGCTGCTCCTGCCAACGCACTGACCGCTGGCTGTGTGGCCGCAGGACTGCCCGCCGGGCTCCCAGGACTTCCGAGAGGTGCAGTGTGCCGAATTCGATAACGTCCCCTTCCGAGGGAAGTACTACACCTGGAAGACATACCGTGGAGGTGAGTGCTGGGGCTGGGCTGAGCATCCCTTGGCTCAGGCAGAAGTGGAGCAGGGCTGTGTAGGGCTTTGCTCTCCCCTGCTCTCCATGGGGACAGGTCTCATGGTCCAAGTTGTCTGGTGGGCAGTTAGTCACCATCTCAGCTAGCCCTGGTCCCGTAGGCTGCCCGCTCTGTGTTCCTGGGCTGTGCTGCCTCCCCCTCACACGACAGCTTCCCCCAGCACTGACCCACAACCGTCCTGCGGTGCCCCCCATCCTGGGTCACTTTCCCCTGGGCAATTGCTCTTTAACTTCATTGCTCTGCCAGAAATAATTCCAGCAGCATCAGAGCTGTGTAGCTTCTTTCCTCAAGTTTCCTTAACTGCTGAGGGAGCAAAGAGGAAGACGGAGGAGGGAGTTGTCAGTGTCTGGTACCTGATGGGGAGACAACAGGGCAGCCCTCCCTGCGCAGGCAGGTAAAGCTTCCAGCTCCTGCAAAGGATGCGAACTGGTGGATCCTCCAAAGAGCAGCTCTCCCTTCTTCCCAAGGTCAGTCCCCCTGTGTCCTGCAGAAGTGTCTAGCAAGGAGAGAGGGCGGGGGGAGGCCTCTGTGGCAGAAATCTCTTAATAATGAGAAAGAACAGCGCGTCTCCTTCATGTAGTTAATGAACTTGACTGGGGAAATCCTTCGCAGCTGTGTAAATAAGCACACCTCCCAGCGGGACTCCTGCAGCTGGAGCAGATGTGCTGAGGCTGCAGGGGATGGATCAATAAAAATGTAATAAAATTGCAAAGCGGTAAGTCACACAAAGACCCCAATGGATGCCAAGGTGGAAGACAGTCCCGCAGGCTGGATCTGCCCTCGTTTGGACCTCTCTCTTCCCCAGGCATGGCCCAGTGGTTTGAGTCCAGGGGATGGTTGGGCAGTTGAACATCGGCCCTTGAATTGTAATCTGGCTCTGACATAGATTTTTTGCTTTGGCTTTCAAAAAAAGCCCCTTCCTCTCCCTCTGCTTCAGCTTCCTCTGCCATAAAATAAGGTGATGAAACCTATTCCCTTCCCAGGAGGCTGTGAGCGTTGGCACCATCATGTCTTGAAGGGATCTGGGAGCTCCCTGTCTCAGCTCTCTAGGTTGGCTGTGGGTGATGGTCACGAGGATCCATGTTGTTTAGCAGTTATGTTTTGTTTATTCGGTGTCAAAGGGTGTCACTGTCTTCCTCTGCGATGGCCCAGGTAGGGAAACTGAGGCACGTTCACACAAGTAGAGAGATGCTGGAAGCTGTAGCTCCTCAGCCTGTTCTGGGAGCCAAGCCCCTGGCTGGGGGAGCACCCATCTCCTGGCTCTGGAGAAATCATGTGTGCTGACACCCACCTGCCCGGGAGCTCTCGGCCGGGATTAGCAGGATCAGCTCTTCGTGGCCTGGGCTGTCCACACTGGACCCTCAGATCAGTTGGGGCCGTGGAGGTGGTGAGGTGTCACCACTGTTCCCCTCCACCTACAAACTTCTTTGCTTGAGTCTGGGTGCTCTGTCAGGATTGGGAAGACCTGACTGCAGCCATTCAATACAGAAAGGGGGCTTATAAGGAAGATGCAGAGAGACTTTTTACCGAGGCCTGTAGTGACAGGGCAAGGGGCAACAGTCTTAAACAGAAAAAGGGTAGGTTTAGAGTGGACATAAGGAAGAAACAGTGTACGATGAGGATGGTGAGGCGCTGGCGGAGGTTGCCCAGAGAAGCTGTGGCTGCCCCATCCCTGGAAGTGTTCAAGGCCAGGTTGGATGGGGCGGTGAGCAACCTGGTCTGGTGGGAGGTGTCCCTACCCATGGCAGGAGGTTGGACTAGATGGCCTTTGAAGGTCCCTTCCAACCCAAACCCCTCTGTGGTTCTATGACTTCAGCAGCACGGGTACTTGCATCTTTACTTGCCTGCGGGATTTTGTGATTCTTGGTGTCATTTGGGTGTCAGAGGTACATCTGTCAGGGAGGCAGGACTGTCCCTTGCACCTCCACCTTCTCCATGTCATAGACCAGACCCCCAGGGAACAGCCCCCTCTTGTCTTCCCCTTGCTGCAGGTGTTTTGCTCTCAGGACCTGTGTTTTCCCCCTGTGCCCCTGTAGGCATCCCTACCCCAGCATTAGAGAGACAATGAGGGCTGACCGTCATCTCCCTCATTCCCTCCTGAGCTCTTCCAGCGGTTCCCAGAGAACTCTGAGGTGGTGGGGGTCAGTCCCTCCCTCCCCACTGGCACAAGCAGCTCCCCCCATGATCCATCCTTCTTGTCAGCCTCATCCATGGGCATTCTGCCCTCCACCTGGTAGCTTCTCTGCTCTTCAGGTTGGTTTTGGGCACATGTCCCCGCTTTGGGAGCCGTGCACTGCCCTGGTCCTCTGCTGAGCCTCTTCCCCTGCTCAGCTCAGCCGCTGCCTTCGGCACTGCACCCTTGGGCCCCCACCCCTTGCCAAAAGTTGCAGTGGTGCAGGGCTGCTCGTGCCATTTGCCCGTGTAATGCTGACCCCACGTTGGTTCGGGGAAATATCCTGGGCATGGAGCACCCTCACCCTGAAAACAAGGAGTACCCCACTGGCTTGGATGGGGGAGGACACAGATCCCACAGGGAATTTGGGAAGGGAAGGAGCCACCCGCTGAAAGCCTGACACCAGCCACCGGGTGCCTGGCAAGTTGAGGGTGGGTTTTTGTGCGGGGCCGGTGCGGCGTGTTTTCCTGACAGTGATTTATAACGGTCCTGGAGCCCAGACCCCGGGATTGCAAGACACAGCCCCAGCAAGAAGCGCTGAGCTCAGCCTTTTGGAGCTCAACAGTCAGCAGATACCTCGTGGAATGCGGCTTTAATTGTTTGTTTATTTTTCTTTATTCGCTTACTTATTCATTTTGCTCTTGGCGGATGCAAGAGCCAAGGGAGAGTGGAGTGGCTCACGGGGCTGAGAGAGGGATGGGGAGGAGCAGGGGCTTGGAGAAAACAGGAGATTGCTCATCATAAATTGTAATGCGCTTTAATTCCTCTATGGGACAGGGCAGGCAGGAGGAACAAAACATCCTCTGAGGCAGCCCATAGCCAACTGAAAATATTCTGTTCTATTCTATTCTATTTTATTCTCTATTCTGTTCTGTTCTATGTTAATAGCTATATTAAAGAGTAAAAGGAGTACTCGCAGCAGACCTGGCCCTTGCTGACCTTGGACTACTCAGCCCAAAGCGAAGGGCGGGCAGCTCTCCGCAGACCGATGCATGGCCGGGGGGTTCTCTCCGGGAGCAGGGGGCTGGGGACCTGCACAGTGCTTATGGCAGACCCGGTGCTCCTCGGGGTTGTGTGGTCCTGTCTGCTGCTCGTTTCTCAGTCAGTAAGTAACATTCACCGGGCAGTGGGCAGGCTGAGGCCCACTCATTCCGTGGAAGTGGGCTTTTCTCCCGTGGCGGTGGACCCACCTTGCAGAGGTGACAATGGGCACTGCAGAACCTCCTCTGCTGCCAAATGTCCCATGGGGCTTGCGCTGAGGATCCCGCTGGTGCCCTGCGGATGTGGGTATCGCTGGGCAGCAGTGAGCCAGCCTGGGAGGATGCGGAGGATGCAAGGATGGCCTTGCTCTGCCAGGCCTAAGGCTCCCACCCCAAAAAGCGCAGCTCCCATTCACATGCTGGGAGAGGAGGGGCTGGATCCTGGTTGCTGGTGAAAATATGGTCCTTAATTCCCATCTTCAGGAATGTCAAGGCGTGTCGTGCTGTTTCAAAGAATCTTTCTGGGGTCCCAAACACACCCTGGCCATGTTGCTGTGGTCAGCGTTGCTGTCACCGGGACACAGTTGTCACTGGTCTAGGGCTTTAGAAAGGTGCCTTTTTAGGGAACCACCTTAACAAGGACAAGGTGATGCCCAGACCAGCCGAGTACCTCTTGGCCGGCTGAGTGCTGAGGAAAGTCCAGTTCCTGACAGACCCTGGGCAGTGATACCAGGCCCCCCTTCCTGTGATGGGTGGGAAAGTGACCTGGCTGCCAAGGGCAAATCCTGCTTGGAAATTGTCACCAAGGAGGGTGTGCTGGGGACTCATCCTGAGCTCGGGTGGCCCAGCTGGCTTGCTGGAGCAGTCACAGTCAGCATGCAGATACCAGTGCAGGGTCATCCCTCTCTCTTCTCCTTCCTCCTTCATTCTCCCTCTTCCCATTTCTCTCCCGTAAGACTTTTTCTTTTAAGGGCAGAAATCCCTCATCTGCAAGCCTTTCCTAAGGAACTGGATGGAGACATCGTCCCACATGGAGCAGCAGCTGGGTGGCAGCAGGACCCCAGGACCCCAAGTCCCAGCTCTGTGCATGAACCCCCAAGTCCAGCACCTGCTGTCAGCTCTTGCAGGCAGGAAGGTGATGGGTGCTGAGTTCTCCTTGCTCAGCAGCTGCTTTCCAGGCTCCATCTGTGCACACGAGATGCTCGGAGCCACCAGGATACAGAGCCAGCAATGGGTCTTTGCTAGTGACAGGCTGGAACCAGGGTCATTGTCCCGGCATGGAGGGCTCACTCTCTTCCAGGCGCTTTCCTCCCTTTCTGCTCATCTCACCTCAAAAGAAGGTTAAATTGTTAGGGATTTAAGGATGCGTACACATATGGGTGCACACATGAATCCTCCTGGGCTCCAGCAAGGGGAGGGCAATGAGGAACCCCCTGTGAACACCCCCTGCTCTGCAATGAGCCGAGTTCACGCACTCGCACCAGTTTTGCAGCCCTGTGACAAAGTCAGGGCACTTAAGGCAAAGGAAGAAATGGGGCCTCATGCCCCCAATCCTCAATCTTTTATTTTCCCTCTTTCCTTTTTTTTTTTTTTGCCTCTTGCTTGTTATATTTTTTCATTCCAGTTTTGCCCACAAGCTCCTCTTTCAAGGCTGTGATGATGACGCTCGGGACTTCTTGCTGCTGGAGGAGGTTGGGCACCAGCCTGGGCACTGGGCAGCAGCAGTGAGGAGTTACGATGGAAGAGAGGATCATGCAGCCAACTGGGAGCTACTCAAATGGAGCCAGGGGTGGGAGAGAGGCAGAAACAGGCTGTGGCAGGGGTTAGCTGCCCACCAAGGAACTGCAGCAAGGTGTCCGCAGTGGGTCTGGCTTTTCCTTGTAGGTGGAGACAAGGAAGGGAATAGGGAACGCGTGTGAATAACTTAACAAACCCATCTGAGAGCCCTGAAATGAAAGCCCAAGTTTCTGGCTTTCTCAGTTCTGCTTCATTGCAAGGGCTGCCCTGCACTCCAGTGATGGGAGGAGAGAGCGTGGCCTTAGGGACCTGCACGTGGTGGGGGATGAAGGGTCCCACGCAGTGCTGCCAGGAGCGAGGCCACTGGCAGGAGAGATGCTCCTGAGCCAGCAAGCACTGGCTAAATCACAGATAGAGCTCAGGAAGGGCCAGAACAAGCCCCACTCCTGGGCTGGTGGAACCGTTGCATGTACGGGGTGTGTGGTTGCCGGTGGGGCTTGGTGGCATGGCCTCTCCCAGCTGAGAGATCCCGCAGCCATCATGGGTCCCTCGTAACTCATGGTTTCTTACCTTGTTGGTGATGTTTTGCACCTGAGGTCTGGCTGGACAGACCTGGGGTCCAGGCATGCCGTGCTTAGATGGCTGTGAGTTTTCGGGGTCATGCCTGTGCTGTCCCCCTCTGTGGCCTCGGTGCTCCCTCGCCAGGCAGGGGAGAGCCCGGGGTGCTGCGGAGGGGGGTGGCTCTCCAGAAGGAGGGTTGATTGAGCGCCTTCTCTAGGGGCTTGCCCAGGCATCCTGCTCGACAGCATGCCTCTAAGCTGCTGAATTCCCCTCTCGTGTTTACTTCTGTTCCTCCCTCTCCCGGCTTTGCTCTTTCTTCCCCCCAGCTGCATTCGGGTGCTCCCAGGCACAGCTGGGCCACCCCTCCCCTCCATCTGCCCATTTGATGTGCTGTATCCAGTGGCAAGTTTTGCAGATTTCGGTTGCTCCCAACCGAGGTGCTTCCGAGCTCTGGCACACGGCTCACAACTGTTGCCAGTGCCTGCAGGAGCGAACTGCCACAGCTCAGGTATATGGCTCTGCCAGGGTCATGCAGGCTGTTGAGTCTCCTTGGGATGCTCAGTAAAGGCAGCAAATGCCACGATCTGCACCCACATTTGATAAAATCCAAAGACAGGAGGCAAGAAACTGCTCTGCTCAGATGTCTCCTTCCATCACCGCTCCCACATCCTACTCCCAGGCACCATAAGCTAATATCCAGATATCCAGCCTCTGTTCCTTAGACGGTGCTTTGGCAAGGGGTGTTGGGAAACAGGTATTTTAGCTATAACTTGGCACCCTTCCCCTTCATCCTCACACTGCTGTCATCAACTTTGCTGTGAAGGACTCAGTATCCATCAGCCTTGAACAGAAAGAAAGGTTTGCTCTGGCCTAGTAACTGGTCCAGGAGCTGAAAAACTTGGTTGCTCTAGTCTAGTAACTGAAAAACCCTGGACAAGTCGCTTAAGAGCTGCTGCCTCAGTTTCCTTGTCTGTAAAATGGGCACAAGGATGTTGACAGCCCTTGTACAGTGCCAGGAGACCCAGGAGTGACTGACAACAGACAAGAATAAGTCAATTTGTTTCCTTCCCCGTCACATACAGCCCATGTTTCCCAGGCTATGCAGAAGGGACAGCGTCTCACCACGTGTCGGTGTCTGGTTCAAGAGTCTTGACTCGGTGCTAATCAATACCGAGGGTGTTTAGGTCCCTTCGTGGGTCCCTCTGCTCGGCAGGGACATCCTCCTGGGCTCCTGGAGCCATGCAGTGGGACAGGCGCAGAGGGGGGACATGGGGAGGCTGAGGGTAAGGCAGCCATTATCGGGGTCCGCCTCTCCATGTCTTTCCTCTCTCTCCTTGGTGGCATCATTTGAATCTCTGCTTCTTTCCCAGGGGGTGTGAAAGCCTGTTCCCTCAACTGCCTGGCCGAGGGCTTCAACTTCTACACAGAACGAGCTGCAGCCGTGGTGGACGGGACACCGTGCCGGCAGGACTCCCACGACATCTGCGTCAACGGGGAGTGCAAGGTGCTGCCAGAGTCTGAGACAGACTCAGGGTGGGGAGGCAAGGGCAGACCCCTGGGCAGGGGAGCGCTGCCCTCCACCTGCCCACACGGACATGGGCATCCCTCTGCCCGGGTACCCAGTTCACCTCGGGGAGCAGGAGCACATCCACCTCTTGGCTTGCTCCCATCTGATCTCCATGCACCGGGTGCCACAGCATTAGCGTTGGGTCTCTGCAGTTACAGCCCATGTAGCCCCAGGCACTTGATATTTCCCTTGAAATGGGATCTGGAGGGCTATAAAAGTTTAATTATAAGAAAGCGCTGTGGGAGTGGCAAATGTTCCCCAGCAGTCAGGCAGACAGGCTCCCTCTCTGTCTCTGTCTGGCTCCCTTCCTGTGTCTCTGGGATCTTTTTGTCTCTTTGGGGCTGAATATACTGTGGAACAAAAGGGGGATTGCACCACAGCCGTGCTGGGGACCTGCTTGCTAACCCACATACTGCGGCAGCGGGGCAGAGCCGGAGGCTTCATGGGGCAGAGCCAGAGGCTTTGTGTGGGCTCGTTACCACGATGCTGGTGCTGGAGGGACCCGGCTCCCCTTGGGCTGCTGCAGCTCCACCAGCTCAACGCAGGCACCCTAAGCTCTGCCTTATCCTGCAGTCGCAGGATTTCTTCCTGTGCCTCCCCCAGCCTTGGAGAGAAACCCCACCACCACCAAGGCTTTCCTTGGAGAGAGGTAGCAGAAAGATGGGGCTGGGCAGAGGTGATGTTGCTGAGCCCTGCCTGGTGTAGAGTGTGATGGAGGGAAGTGAGGTGGAGCCCAGGGATAGGCTCCCTGGGATGCTGCAGGTCAGGTGTGGGGAGGACAAGGCTAATTCTGTGCTGCTCCTTCCTCCAGCATGTGGGCTGTGACCGTGTCCTGGGCTCTGACGCAAAGGAGGACAAGTGTCGCGTGTGTGGGGGAGATGGCAGCTCCTGTGAGACCGTTGAGGGTGTCTTCAACCAGTCCCTGCCGGAGGGAGGTAGGGAGCAAGCGGCCTGGCCAGCGCAGCCAGCATCACCCACCCTCGAGTCCCTCCTTGACTTCACCTCCTCCTGGGAATGCACAGGACAGACAGGGACATATCCCAGAGAAACACCCCAAAGGGTAGGACCAGGCTGCAAGCAGGGAGCAAATCGCTCCCGTTCACTGACCAAGCCATGCCCCAGCCACCACCGGCACCCAAGTCCCTGACATAGAGCACCAAGCTTCTTCCCTTCTTCCCAGCTCATGCTGCCCTCCAGCCGGGCTGTGGAGGTGCCCGTGGAAGTGCCTGTGGAGATGCCCGTGGAGATGCCAGCTCCACAGCACCTTCCTAGCAAAGCCGGTCCCACCACAAGAGCCCACACTGCAAAGCAAGCAAGCCACTGTCCTGGCAGGCCATAGTGCTTTTTCCATTTAATTGCAGTGGGTGGCTGAACAAACACCTCTGCACTGCCAGCATCTCGTTCAGTGTTTAAGCCGTGGGTAACAGGATGGCACACGCTCCCATCCAGCCCAGGGCAGGGTGGGCTCTGGGCTCGGAGGCTGAGCATCACTGCTCACCGGCCCCGGGTTGTCTCACAGGTTACGAGGAGGTGATCCAGATTCCCAAGGGCTCCGTCCACATCGACATCCGGGAGCTGAACCTCTCCATCAACTACCTAGGTGAGATGGGGCTGGGGGATACTGAAATCCCAGCCAGACACCCCTTGGTCTGTCATTTCCCTGTGGTTAATAGGGCGTGGGAAAGGCCCAGCAAGGGAAACCTCCCACTGCACCAGAGGATGGGGTCGAAGGTCCTAGCTTGGGGTCGGGGGCAGAGGAAGGCAGCAGGGCCTGCTGGCAGGGCAGCGTGTCCCAGGCCAGTGTGGGCTGTATCAGGTCTTCGCTGCGGCGCTGCCTCCGTCCTGCGCTCACTGTTCAGCAGCGTAAACCTGAGCAAACCCCACACCCCGCCGTTCCTGGCACTGTCTGTGGCTCCTTGGCATTCCCCCCTCCGCCAGCATGTTGGGCTGGGGATTAAAAATAGACCTGCTCACATTTTCCTTGGGCTTAATTTTCCAGCCAGACTCTGGCTCATTTTTATAACGGGCTTTTTTCTTTCCCCTTGTCTTCTCTTTCTGTCCTCCAAGCGATGGACAGTGATCACGGAGGGGTGGGCAGGGGTGCTGACTGCTGGCTTGCTGCCTCCGCAGCGGCTCTCCAGGAGCAGGAGCCTGCCCAGATGCCGGCACCAGTGGGAGGTCACAGCAGAGCTCTCCTGGCAGCATCCCTCCAGGCCGACTCCCTTTGCTGGGTTCGGAGATGCCCTCATCCCTCCCTGCCCAGCCCACCTCTACCAGGGACTCCTTGTGTCCATCCAAACTGGATTTCTGTGCACTGGAGGCACAGCCCAAGCTCATATCACTAGCGACTGCTGCCACCAGTCTCTCCCACTCCAGGATCTGTCCCTGCACCCCAGTGGGAGCGGAGGGAGCATCCTCCATCCCCATCAGTAGGAAGCATCCTCCTCACCCCAGAGCATCATGGCAAGGAGGTCGTTGCCAGCAGCGAGGGCAGGAGTGACGAAGAGCTGGGTGCCAGCACGGTGTTGGTGGCAAAGAGCACGCAGGGAAAAAGCATGGGAATGGGAGTGGGAATGAGCAAGCGAGCCGATCCCCCTCTAGTGACTCGCTTGGGCAACCACAGCCAGGCTCCTGGGAACCAGCCTCCTCCAGTAGCCCCAGGAGCCAAGACCCAGTGTGCACAGCTGGATTTGAGCCTGGCTTCATGGCCACAGCTTCTCCCACTTCCAAGTGTCCCCATCACCACCCCGGGCAGGTGGCTGAGCTCCCCGCAGCATCACCCTTCCACAGTGAGGTGGTGGGCAGGCTGAGACAAGACGATGGGTACACGGGTCCCACCTCTGCTAGTGACTTTCTGTGTGACCCTGACCCAGGCACCTGCTTTATTTGCCCCACCTATTCCCTCCCTGATGATGTTTACCCTCCGTTGTAGCAATGCCCCGAGCCTGGCCGATGAGAAGCGCCTGGCCAAAGCTGGATACAGATGCATTCAACCTTTCTGCTAACCCTTGCTCTCCTGTCCTTGCAGCGCTGAGAGGGGAGAGCGGCGAGTATTACATCAACGGGAAGCTCTCCATCGACCCTCCGCGGCGCTTTGACATCGCAGGCACAACATTTCACTACAGGAGATCCCCAGAGGAGCCGGAGTCCCTGGAGGCCTTGGGACCCACCAACATCACCCTCTTTGTCATGGTTGGTAACATGGTTCCTTCATACCCCCACCTGGTACGTGCCTGGTCTGGTCTAAAGAGACCTTGCCTCAACTACATGGGAATTGGAGCTAATCAGCCCCTGTCCTTGCTGTCTGGAGTAAAGGGGCACAGAGATCCGAGGTAAATTGGGCTAAATTCTCAGGTCTTCCTCCCTAATCTGCCAGGCTTTGTAATGATTCAGACTTTAAGTGCGCGGGAGCTTGTTCTCTGATCGTGTCACCTTCATGGCTGCACCACTGTCATCACCGGTGGCTGCCGTGGCAAAGCTGGGAGGGACTGGAAAGGGAAGGGCGTGAGATTTCATGGATTTTAGAGAGTGTGCTGAGATCGTGGGATGGCATCCAAACGGTCACAACCACGCTGGTCTTCGGTGGCACTGATGCCCCGCTGGTGCCTTTCTCTGCAGGTCCTTGTGCGGACGGAGCTGCAGGGGATCCGCTACAAATTCAACGCACCCGTTGGCAGGGATGCCTCCAACCAGTATTCCTGGCACTACACCCCGTGGACCAAATGCTCAGTGCTGTGTGCAGGGGGTGAGGTTTGACCCCGTGTCAGCTGGGGGGGAACACATGTCTGCACCCCTGTGACTCTCACATGCTTTGTCTGGGCCACGTGAGACAGCACACGGACGTTAGCATCTGCTTTGCTCGAAAAGAGCTCTCGGGTTTCTACATATTCCCACCCTGCACTCAGCCACATGCAAGCTGGTGTCAGTCGGCATGATCTCATGGGCAGAACTTCAGGGCAAACAACCTGGATGCCATTCTTCGGCTGGACCGCAGGTGTAGGTGGCAGGGATGAAGCCACATGGCACGATAGGCTTGAAATTCATTTACTTGTGCGATGTAGGACAGGTTAGGCGTTTGCAACAGCCCCTGTGGTCTTCAGATCTGCATGTCTGTGTACTGAAACACTGCTGATGCTTGCCTGAATCCCTTGGGTTGATTCCTGGAGGGATTGACACAAAGGTTTGTGCCCTGTCTTGTGGCTCTGGGGAACCTGGCTGTGAGTGCCTGAGCTGGAATTCGGAAGGGGAGAGAGGCAGTTTCAAAAGCAAGGCTTCTTATGTTCCCTGTGTAAAGCTAAGGTCCCTGACCTGGTCTCGTGTGCTAGGCTTTGACAAAATGTTGCCCCTTCTTGTTCCAGCTGTTCCTCCCCGTGCTGCCCAGAGAGTGTCACAAGACCAAGGTTAGAACAGGTCTCTTTGCGGACGAGGTCCTTGGAACACTTTGATCCTCCATCCTCTGCAAACTCTGCCAGGTCCTGCCCTGGTTGGTGAGCTTTCACCCCAGCTGTTTTTTTCTGGAGGTGTTAGAGGCAAAGGAGGTCTGAAGTTATGAATAGAGAAGCAGGTTTGGGCCTGGCGAGGTGCAGTGGCAAGTGACCCATCACGTTGCCCACGTGGGAGCGGAGCTGTGGGGCTTGTACCTGCAGCCAGGCTCCGCGGTAGCCTCAGGGTCCTCCTCTCTTTCCCCCTTGCCTCTTCTTCTTGGCAGGCAGCCAGATCCAATCTGTGGTATGCAAGAAACTTTCCGATGGCTCAACTGTCTTCAACCATTTCTGTAGCCCTGAAACCAAAATGCCAGAGCGGCAGAGGCCGTGCAATACCGAACCGTGCCCCCCGGCGTGAGTACCACAGCTTGGAGCAGATTGAGGGAGCGTGGGTGGAAAAGCCAGTGTGGAGGAGGGTGAAATTCCCCCCTCTCTGCCATTCCCAAGTCAGAAGACCCTGCCACGGTACCTAGGGATGACACTACCTGGCTGGAGCAGCTCTGCTGGGAAGGGGGGACATTTTTTCTCCTCTCTTCGCCATCCCAAGCACAATACAGCGCACAACCTGCACAGCCCAAGTGCATCGCTGTGGGGAAGGGGCAGTGGTGATGCAGGGAGCAGAAACTTGTCTCCACCGCAGTGCCCTGTGCACGAGGCTACACCGTGCCTTGCTCGGTGAGAGATGTGCTGAGCACATGGTGTGTTGGCCGAGGATGGTCCCTGTTGCGTGACTTCCTCCCTGTGCTGCCGTGCTGCTTGCAGAAAGGAGCCCTCCCTGTCTGGTCCTTTGGTGCAGAGCAGATGCTCAGCGCAATCCCTCCGAAATTGTCCCAACCCCTCCCTGGCTGGCCCTTGCCTGTCTCTTGAAGGGGAAAGGGAGATGGGAGCAGCTCTGTGGTTCAACCAGAGCTGCCTGGGAGGTTGTGGCCAGAGTAGGAATAGGGCTGTGAACAGGGGTATGGGGACAAGCACGGACCACCGTGCCCCTCGCAAGCTTTGCTCTTTCACCTGTCTCCAGCTGGGTGATTGGGAACTGGTCTGAATGCAGCCGAAGTTGCAATGAAGGTGTCCGCACACGCAGCGTCTTCTGCAAGCGTAAGATCTCTGCCACTGAGGAGAAGACCTTGGATGATGCTTCTTGCACCCATCCACGGCCAAAAATGCTTGAGCCTTGCAATAATCAGACGTGCCCTCCAGAGTGGGTCGCCCTGGACTGGTCTGAGGTAAGTGCTTAACGTCAGCCCTCACCTTTCTGATGGCACTGGTCCTTAGGAGGACGGTGTCAATCATGAGGCCAGGACATCAGTGATGGCTGCTGGCCATGGAGGGCATAATGTGGGACATGGTCTTGTAGCTCAGGAGACAAGGTGGGAGCACTGGTGGGGAGGGCCAGTGCTGCCTCTCTCTGCTCTTTGCCGTACGTCCTGACCACGTGTGTCCTCTCTTTGCAGTGCACCCCAAGCTGTGGGCCCGGTTTCCGCCACCGCATTGTCCTCTGCAAGAGCGGTGACCACAGCGCAACTCTGCCCACCTCCCAGTGCTATGAAGGCTCCAAGCCCCCGACCAGCATGAGGTGCAACCTGCGGCGTTGCCCACCGCCGCGCTGGGTGACTGGCGAGTGGGGAGAGGTAGGGACAATCCTTGCCATGGCATTATTGAAGGAGAAGACTCTGCCTCCCGAACCCCTCAAATCCTAGGGCACATGAGGCTTTTACCTGCCAGCAGAACCCGATGTGGCCACCACAACTATCAAAGGTGGCAGGAGGACTCCATGGTGGTGGTCTTTGCTCTGCCTTGGCTCAGGAGGCCATTGTGATGGCGACCCAAGTGCACAGCTGACCCAGGGAGTCTCCTGGGTCTAGCAGGGCCCCCACAAAAGTCGTTGGAGGGTCCCCACGGGTATCTGGGAGGCAGCAGGGCAGTGAGGATGGAGAGCAGCGCAGTGCAGTGGGAGCAATGGGCTGCAGGGGTGGGCTGGGTCGGCTGCAAGCGGGGCCACTGCTGGTCCACCTGCTACAGCCCAGCCTGGTGCCTGTAGCGGGGTGATGCTGACTGTCTTCCCTTCCCTCTGGCACCCCTCGGGGTGCAGGGTCACATCGGGGTGCAGGAGGCCTGGGAAAAGCTGGTGATTTAGGGCTGGATGGAGAGACCCTCACTGAGTTCTGGAGGTTCGGACCAAGCTGTTCGGGAAGCTGGGCCACCGCGCTCAGCCATGCCGGTGAGGGCCCTGCAGCTGCTGGTGAGGAAAGGGACAACCACATCCAGCACCCTTTGCACCTCCTAAGACCTGCCATGCCCTCTCCCCCCCTCCCCGTTATTGAAGTCGTGGCGGCTGCTGCAGCTCCGTACTGTGCTGTTTCTCGGCAGTGCTCTGCGCAGTGTGGCCTTGGCCAGCAAAGAAGATCCGTCCAGTGCCTGGCTCACACCGGGCAACCGTCCAGCGACTGCGTGGAGACCCTGCAGCCAGCCGGGATGCAGCAGTGCGAGACCAAGTGTGAATCGGGACCTACGGACAACCCTGAAGGTGAGGGAGATGGGGGGACTGGGGAGGGAAACGCGGAGCACTGCCAGCCTCAGGGGCTACATGGTGTAGGGACGTCAGAGCCAGCACAGCCCGAGTTGGGCTCTAGGTGCTGTGCCGTGGGGGGAGGCTCTCGTGGGGAGACCTGATGCTGTCCCCTCTGGTCCCAGGCCAAACTGGCGTGCCGTGACCTTGGTAAATGAAGTAACCGCGCCTTGGCAAAGAGGTGCTTTCAGTAGTGAGGTTCAGCACGGCTGCATCGTGTTGTGTCCTGGCAAAAAAACCAGCAGGAGCTGGGCATCGGGGTGCAAAAGGAGCTGGCGTAGCGCTGTTCCCCCCCTGGGGCTCCTCGCCCCCGAGGCAGCTGTAACCCTGCTTCCCTCTGTCGCCCATCCAGAGTGCAAGGATGTGAACAAGGTGGCCTACTGTCCGCTCGTCCTGAAATTCAAGTTCTGCAGCCGGACCTACTTCCGACAGATGTGCTGTAAAACATGCCAGGGGCACTAGGGACACAGCGTGACCCCCGTGGGAAAACTGGAAGGCAAAAGCTACGCCGGAGGGCTGCCGAGCCGTGCCCTTCCTCTCCACCCCAGGAATCTCCCCTGGGTCCAACACAGACACTGGTCGTGCTTCCAGTGGGAGCCGGCGTCACCCAAACCCGTCCCCCCAAGACATGCACCCTTCGCCCCCGAGCTTCACAATGGCAGGTTCCCAGTTAAACCCCTCCCGGCCGCGCCCAAAAAAGTGCGACAGGAGCCGGTCGGTGAGCGGTGGGACAAGCTAGGCAGAGCGCGGCAGCAGGGACATTACTTGAAATTCTGACATTTGTTATTTATTAGTAGCGGACCCAGGTCCTGCAGGTGCCGAGACAGACACCAAAGGATGCAGCACCACTCGCCCCGCTCCTGCCTTGCCCTGTTCCGCGCCCGTGTCCCAGGGGCATCGCGGGGCATCGTGGGGTGTCCCCAGGGAGGCTGAGCGCACCGGGGGCTGCTGCCTTTCCCTCGGGGATCCCAGGGGAGACAGGGAGGAGGTTTCAGGTACCACAGGTGACAAGCGTGGCTTGTGGCTTCTGGGCGATGGACGAAGATGAGCTGCTGTGGGGAGTGGGGTTGGAGCAGGAATTTTGTTGCCTTGGTTTGCCTCCTGTCGCCTTGGGACATGCAGCAAGGGACAGAGAGCAGGTCACTCAGTGAGCAGTTTAACTGGGAGAGGGGGTTATTCAAACTCTCGTAACAACCTACTTTGATTGGGGTGTCCCCCTATTTTTCCCTAAAGCCCTTGCCACTCTTATGGTCGTTTTTTATTCCAGAAACACCTCGCAGCAGGAGCTGAGGCCAGGGCCGAGGCGTGCTCGGGGTTGCAGTCACTTGATGGGGGTCAAGGACGTGCTGGGCGGCAGGAAGCAAAGTGAAAGATGATGCAGGACGAGAACTGTCCTAGTCACAATGTCCCCATTGCCGAGCTGTGACTCGGGACCAGTTTGCCTGTCCCTTGCAGGGCCCTCCCCAGCAAACGCCACGGCCTCCACGGCTCGAAAGGTGCTTTATTTCCAAAGGTGCTTTGCCTCCAAAAGGTGCTTTGCCTCCAAAGGCAGCCTCACCGCATGCCGCTGTGGCCTCGGTGTGTCAGTCCCAATGCCAGCCGCTCCTCTTCCCCCAGGAGACCTCCAGTGATGGGAAATGAGCAGGCTAGAAATTCCTCCAGGTCGCCTCCTGGCCAAATCTGGGCCAACACATCTTCTCCATGGACCACCGCAGCCTATGGAGGAGACCTGAATTGCAAATCGACGAAGCATGTGCTTTTTGTTATCATTATTGTTATTACTATTATTATTATTTTCAGGCCTTTCTGCATCACAGAGATGGGAAATCCTGTCCAAAGCCATGTTCTGTTCCCCTTGGGGGTCATCCATACGGTGCAGGGAGGCAGACAACCCTCTTTCCCCAGAGCAAACCTTCCTGCCCTGCCAGCCCTCGTGTGTTACTCTACCATCTGTATTTTTACCTGCTCAGCAGCCGATCGC
>NW_009613901.1:48885-53474 GCF_000690535.1 Cariama cristata
AATCCCGTTTGGCTGTCGAGTGGGCCTTCCTTTGTCTTCCTTCCTGGTGCCATGCTCCGTTCTGACATTTTGGTGAGGGGAGGGGGTGTTTTCACCTTTTTATATAGATATATATATAATGAAAAATATTTAACGTACTAACTCTGAGGAGGAGCGACGTAACGGCATGATTTATAATAAAGGAGTAGCTACGATCCCGGGTGCAGCTTCTGGTCCCAGTCTTGTTTCTCGAGCGGCAAGCCTGGGCTCTGAGCGGTCCCACACCACAATGCTCCTCGTGCTAACACTGAAGGAGAGGTCTGGGGAGCAGGGAAGGGTTTTCTCTGCAGCCCAAGTGACCAGAACGGGTCGGAGAGGTGGAAATTCACCCAGAGCTTCTGCATGGCACATAGGAACAGGCTTCCCCTTGGCAGACCCCTTGAAGGTTGGCTGTGCATCCCAGTGGCATACAGAGCCTGTACTGGTAATGCTGGTTTGGGATTTTAGGGGGGGTTATTTGAAGAACTATGTGTCTGAAACACCGCTGATGGTTCCCGGAGTCCCTTGGGCTGGTTCCTGTATGGACTGACACAAAGGTTTGCACCACGTCTTGTGGCTCTGGAGAACCAGAGGACAGACACCTCAGTAGGGCCCGTAGCGATAGGACAAGGGGTGATGGTTTTAAATGAAAAGAGGGGAGATTCAGACTGGACATGAGGAAGAAATTTTTGATGCTGAGGGTGGTGAAACACCGGCACAGGTTGCCCAGAGAGGTGGTCGATGCCCCATCCCTGGACACATTCAAGGTCAGGTTGGACAGGGCTCTGAGCAGCCTGATCTCATGGAAGATGTCCCTTCCAACCCCAGCCAGTCTGTATTTCTAACCTGGCTGCGGGTGATGAGCAGGTACCCAGAGGAAGAGAGAGGCTGTTTCAAAAGCCAAGGGCCCTGACCTGGTCTTGTGTGCTAAGCCTCAACAAAGCGTTGACCCCTCTTGTTCCAGCTGTTCCCCCCAGTGCTACCCAGAAAGCGTCACAAGGCCAAGGTTACAACAGGTTTATTTGAGGAGGAAAGATCTCAGGAACGCTTTGATCTTCCATCTTCTGCAAACTCTGCTGGTGAGAGACGTGCCCAGCGCAGGGTGTATTCGCGGCGGGTGGGCTCCATAGCATGACCTCCTCCGGTGCTGCCCTGCTACCTGTGCACCGGGAAGGGCAGGGGAGAAACCCTGGGGGTATCTGGGGGGCAGCGGGGCAGCGCAAGGTGGGGAGGAAGAGCCCAAGCAGCACATGAAGCTCCACCATATTGCAAGTGAGATTGACAGCTGGATGGAGATGAATGGATTGATCGATGGCTAGGAGACACGTGCAGACCGGCTGCACTAAGGCCTCGGCTTCCCACCCACAGCATACCTGACCGCTGCCGAGGAGCTGGGCCCATGCCAATGGGGTCTTGGGTGGGACCAGACCCTCTCAGCGTGACGGGCTCCCTTCTTCGAGCACAGCCTGGAATCAGGGTTGCAGTGCCCAGCTAGGTCTGCTGGAATGGGGTTGACCTCCATGGCCACCTTCTGATCTTCCAGTAGGTTGACCTCCATTGGCTCCGTGCCGTCCTCTGCGGTTTTGGATCGCCAACCAAAGAGTTTCCACACGTCCTCTTGGGATGGGCAGATCTTGTAGTTGCCCTGAGACTGCCTTTGACAGCTTTGTTGGGCGTTGGGTCGCAGCACCTAGAAGCCAACAATCATGGCCTGAGGCTTTCCCGCTCCTGTTCGGCTCCGATTGCTGGTGCTGGAGGCACGAGCAGCTCGACGAGTGGTGGCCAGGGGCAGGGCTGCCATTTTATGGGGCAGGGGACAACGGGCTATGAGGAGGTGGCAGGAGACATCAGGCCACCATTGTGATGGTGGCCCAAGCACATGGCTGACCATGGGTCCCTTTGGCTGTCGGGTGCCTGACCTGAAAGAGGCCCCACTCGGGAAGAGCAGGGTGCCCGGGGCTGAGGTGGGACCCACTCTCCACACCTCCCACCGACCCCCACACATGCTGGGAGCAGGACCTGCCGCTCTGGTCAACAGAAAGTGAAGCAGCTGCTGGCTCTGACACGGCTGATTTCCTTCTCCGGCCACGGCTGCCTGGGATCAGAGCAAACCCGTACAGCCCTGCTGGCTCTCAGCCTGCTGGTGGGCTGCCCCAAGCCTGGCATTTGCAGAATTTGCCATAAATTCCAGGTTGGAGCCTGCTGGTTGCCAATATCCTCTCTCCTCCAGCCCTGGCCCTGGTGGGAGGCCAAGTGCTCCAGCCAGCCCCCTCTGCTCTGCAATGGAAAGGCCAATATACAGGGGGGGGAAAGAGGGGTTATGGGATGTCTGTGTGTAAAAAGGCCAAGTGCTGTCCCCATATAGCATCAGACCTTTCCTTTCCCTGGAAACCTCCCAGCTTTCCCCACACTCCTTTACATCTTGGACTTCAAACCTCTCTGATATCCAAGAAGGGTGTAAGGAGGGGTGTAAGTCTGATTGGGAGGGAGCTGGGGGGGTTTGGTCTGGAGAAGAGGGGGCTGAGGGGAGACCTGATCGCTCTCTACAACGACCTGAAAGGAGGGGGTAGCCAGGTGGGGGTCGGTCTCTTCTCCCAAGTAACAAGGGATAGGATGAGAGGGCATCGTCTGAAACTGAGCCAGGGGAAGTTCAGGCTAGAAATGAGGAGGCATTTCTTCACAGAAAGGGTCGTTAGGCGTTGGGATGGGCTGCCCAGGGAGGTGGGGGAGTGCCCATCCCTGGAGGGGTTTAAGAAAAGCCTGGACGTGGGAGGGGTTTCAGAAAAGACTGGAGGTGGCAATTGGTGCCATGGTCTGGTTGACATGGGGGTGTCAGGGCAAAGGTTGGGCTCCATCATCCCAGAGGGCTCTTCCAACCTCATCGATTCGGTGATTCTGTGGGTGTCCTGCCAGGGCGATGGGGCTGGAGGGCTGCCCACCCTCTCGGTCACTGGGCACCGTACCAGGTGCCAGCAGGATGGATAGCAAGGACCACAGCCCCGGGGGGGGCTCTGCAGCAGCTGAATGCTCCCGGGCAGGGACAGCCCTCGTGCCGTGTCCAGATGGAGCTGGCACAGACTTACTGCGGCCGTGGCAGGCTGAGCCCTGCGATGCCGGTTCCCGAGTCTGTGGGCTCTGCCACTGCCACGCCAGGGGAGCGGAGGGGCCATCTCCGGATGGCAGGTCTGGAGGGGACAGAGGGGACATGGCAGTGAAGAACTATGCTCACATCTCAGCTTCCCACCGCAGCATACCTGTTTTCTTCGCCCCCTCTGGGCTGCTTTCTGTTGGGGGACTGACGGCCGCCAAGGACCTGGGCTGGAACCGCTCAGGGCGATGGGTTCTTCAAGAACAGCCTGGGCTGGGCGTTGCGGTGCCATCCCAATGAGCTGGGGCTTGCCAAGATGCGTTTGCACACCGGGGCCGTTGCATGAAGACAGGTCCGTGCGCGCGCGGGGCTTGCGGGGGTGCTGGCTCTGCAGTCACAGCGGGGACACCAACACCGTTGTCCCCTCCCAGCTCCAGCCATGGTCTTTCTGAACCGACTCCAGCCCATTTGTAGCCAAAATGTTTCCTCAAGTGTGGCCTTTTTTATTCAAAAGACCTGAAAAAAAAAAAAGCAGCAACCGAAAGCATCTTGCTCCTAAAACCACCTTAAAGCAGAGCATCCCCCAGCACTGACGGTCCACCCTTCGAGGGGGGCACATCAAACTCTCACCGTGGGGCCAGAGGAAAGGTTTTGTGGAGGCTCTGAGCATCCCTGCCGGACCCTGCCCAGCATCCACCCACGTACCCAGGTCGGTGACCCTCGCCCCCATCTGCAGTGAGGTGCGGTCACCCTGGGCAGGGCCACCCCAAGGCCCTCACCTCCGGCAGCAGAGCGCTACTGTCATCCTCCCCACCCCCGGCAAACCAGCAAGAAATAAGGAAGTGGGAGGAGGAAAAAGAAAAATTAGTTGCGATATCTGGTTACAGCAGAAACACAAAAGCAAAGTGCTTCAGGATGGCCCTGGGCCCTCGGTGACAGGAACCCCGAGCACCCCATCCCTGGGGGGAGGACGCAGGGACACCATGGTGAGTGCAAGCGGGGCCCTCGCTCGGCTCCCCCCACCCTTTCTCCCTCGGGCACCCCGGGGATGTCACCCTCTTCCTTCCACCTCAGGGCAACCTCAGCCCTGTCCTCTCCTCCACCCATCCTGGTCCCTTGCTGCTTTCTGGGAGGTGCCAGGAGCCCACCCAATGTCCCCACTGGAGAGGGGACGGTGCTGCCCGGGTGTGGGGACAGGGAGCGGAGCTGGGGCTGGGTGAGGCACTGGGGCAGGGCGCAGCCGGGGAGAGGTGCTGGGCGCAGGGTCGGTGCCCCTGGGCACACTGACCTGAGCAGGATGGAGGGTACCAGGGGTGAGGCCGGGCTGACACAAAGTGGGTTTGATTTTGTTGTTGCCACCGTGGTACCCACGGGAGAACCTTTGTGTTCCTCTTGGGCCAGCTTCCCACTGGTGATTTCAGCCCTCGTGGTGTGGGCAGAGGCTGGGGCAGGAAGAGTGCGGCGGGGTGGCAGGGGATGGCGG
>NW_009613901.1:53514-55772 GCF_000690535.1 Cariama cristata
GACCTCTGGGTGATGGTGCCCAGGGTGGGACCTTGCACCATGGCACATGGAGGGAGCAGGGGCTGTGGGCAGGACACAGGGCTGCTGAGGGGCAGCAACCAGAGCTGGAAGTTGTTCTGGAGGCAGAAGAGGAAGACGAAAGCGCTCAAAATTAGGGAGATGCTCAAGCATGGAGTAAGGATCTGCACGGTGTGGCCATGGCCACGGCCTTCAGCCCATGGCTCTGCTCCCTCCGTGTCTCGGGGTGATGCCGTCCCCAGACATTTCCACCCAGCCAGGAAGGGGACAGTGGCCAGGCTGAAGCAGAAGCCTTCTCCCACCCACAGTCACAGCTGCCACCTCTGAGAGGCAGCTCAGATGCTGTCCCCACCACAAGATGCTCTCAGATGCTCAGATCCTGTCCCCTCCCCACTGCCGCCCAAACTCTGAAGACGTTTTGTGGCTTCGCAAGGGGCTCTGCAACCACGACCCCAACCTCTGCCAGGGCCCAGCTCTGGGGCCAGCCCCCATCCCCAAAACACGGGGGAAAATGCCCCATCCCCAAACCCCACGGGGGCCTGGGAGGTGGCAGGGTGACAGAGATGAGATGCAATCCTTCTCGAGGTTTCCGGCGGTTCGGAGGTGTGAGCTGCCTCGGGGCTTGCCCTATCGCAAGACAAAAGGTACACCTCCAGCTGCCTCCGCTCCCCGCTCAGGGCTTGTGGGGGTGGTTTTTGGTGGCTTAGACCTGAGCTTTGAAGAAAAACAGATGATGTTTTGTGATTGCTGCCGCAGGGCTGCTCCCCTCCCTGCCTCAGCCATCCTATCATGAGCACTGGGTGCATCCGCAGCCCCGGGCACGAGGTGGCTGCAATGGTGACAGTCCCCACCTCGCAGCCCTCGGCTGGGGCGCTCCTGGGGATCCCCACGCATGCACCCATCACACATGGGACCGCTGGCAGAGCAAAGTCCTTTGTGCAAAGCGGCTGCAAACCGCACCTGAAAGCCCAGGGCAAGGGCTGCTGAAAGCTGCTCCCCATTCGGCTTGAGGATGAAATGGCCTCACGGAGGTGTTTGGTCCAGGCCATCCATCGGTCTCCTTCCCTGGGGACCCCCACGCCGGTGGCTGTTGAGCCACCGCTCTCTGGCTCATCCCTTGCTTTGGCCCGGGACAGAGGAGGGGACTGAGACATCCCTGCCCCAAACCTCTGCAAGCAAATTCTGTTTGTGCCCTGCTCCCCGCAGGGATGCTGCCTGCAGCCCCCCATCCCATGAGGGCTCGCTGGGTGCTGAGCTTGGGCAATGCCACCATTTTGAGGAAGCATCATTCCTCTTCATCCTCCCCAGAAGACTTATACCCGACTTAGTGAGCCCTGGCCCCCCGCGAACCCGGTCCTGCCGCCTCTCGAGATGTGCTGAGGAAAGCCAGGCAGACTTTGGGCTCCCACAAACAGGGCAGAGACACCCACGGCCGTACAGATATCCGAGACAAAACCTTCATGCAGAGTGAACCGGTGTTTTCCCTGCAGCTGTGCTGCATCAGATGCCCAGCCGAGCCAGGAAAGCACCGAACGTGCGCCCGGAGGAAGAGGAGGTGTCGCGAAGGCAAGCGCTGGCCACTGACAGCTCTGAGCAGTCATTTGACTGAAGGAGCATCAGCGCCGGGTGTCAGCTCCAAAGCGCTGAGCTTGCAATAGAGGAAATGCTCCTATTTGCCTTCATTTGGTGCCATAACTGGCCGTGTGAGCCCAGGGTGGCTGTGCCGGGGAGCTCAGGGTGGTGGAGGCAGAGGATGGGGAAGCGAGGTGTCGGGCTCCCCGCGGGGTTCCTCCCAACCCGCTCCTCTCCACTTGAAGCACGAGGTTTTGGCCAGGTTGGGTTGAAGGTGGGCAGCTCCTGGGGTCACCAGCAGCTCCCTGGGTGACAGCACGGTGACCTGGAGCGGAGGACTGAGCCCGCCTGTGTTTTTCTGGGTGGCTTTTCTAGGGGCTTATTAGGATGGAGGGGAGGAAGAGGAGGGGCGGGGTATGAAGAGGATGGGAAGGCTCATAAACAACAAACAGGAGGAGGAGAAGCTCCCTGTATCATTTCAGGCTGCGTGAGCAGCTCCGATCCCCTCTGGACCCCCTGAGCTGACCCAGGTCCGTGCATCCCAAGGGAAGGTGGTGGGACAACCAAGCCAAAAGCCCCTCTGCCAGCTATGGGGTTGCACTTGAGGTTGGGGAGGGGGGGCATGGATGGTAGTTTAGGTTGCAAAGCCCAGTGGGGAGGGAAGCAGC
>NW_009613901.1:55842-56126 GCF_000690535.1 Cariama cristata
CGGTTTGTGCCGAGGGTTGGAAGGTGGGCACGGGGGGCTGCGGGCAGCCTGTGAAAATCAGGGGTCGACAGGAGGGTGCAAAGGTGTTGGGGTCCGGAGGCCTGAAATGCTGAGAGCCAGCAGGACAGTGAAGCAAAAGGGGAAGAGAAGAAAAGGGAAATGGAAAGAGTAAGAGGCTGGGGGTGATGGGGGAGGGAAGAGAAGTGAAATCGGTGCTGGGAGCGCTGGGGTGAAAGCAGAACCACGGGGGCTGCGGGACAGGCGCAGGGGGGCGGGGGGCAGCT
>NW_009613901.1:56239-57513 GCF_000690535.1 Cariama cristata
GAAACCTCACCCTCCCCTCCCAGCCCAGGGCTCTCTTTCACCCCACAAGGGCTTAAATCCCAGCCCACGGGTTTCCCCACGTTCCCCAGACGACAGAGCCGGGTGAGTTGGGGGACGGCTGGAAAGTGGGTGCTGGCATCTCCCTGGGCAGGGAGGAACGGGCGATGGGGGCACAGTCGCACCTCTGCCCTGGTGCCAAGGGGCCGCGGGGGTGCAGAGGATGCGCAGTGCCGGGCCGTCCCCGCCAGCTGCAATTTTTACCCTTCCTCTGAGTTATTTTTGCTGCCCCTTTGACTCATAAGCAGAACCTGGGCAGCAATTGCTTCGTTAGTCCTTTGTTACCTCCGTCACAAGCAGGGGTGATGTTAGAAACGTGCTCGCAGGCTGCCAGGGCCCCATCTGCTCCTCTGCAGGGTGACAGACCTGCGGTGAGGCAGGATCCGGCCAGAGGGATGGGACAAGCCCAGGGGCAGCAGCGCTGGGATTTCGAACTTGGCAAGTTCCCAGCGTGGCCCAAACACCCCTCCGCCCCACCCGAAGGTGCCTGTTTTGGAGCCACAGCTGGGGCAGGGGCCGGTTAGAGGTACCAGGGGGTGCTGGGGCCAGATCCAGGCCTGGAGCCCCCCAGGCCCATGGGTGATGCTGTGGCCCCCTCCCCACAGGGCAGCAAGGAGCGGTTCCACTGGCAGAGCCACAATGTCAAGCAGAGCGGCGTGGACGACATGGTCCTGCTCTCCAAGATCTCCGAGGAGGCCATCGTGGAGAACCTCAAGAAGCGTTTTATGGATGATTACATCTTCGTATCCTTCGTGGGGCAGCGGGACAGGAGCAGGGGGAGGCAGGGCTGTGCTCCAAGGCTTTGCTCCCTGCACCAGGGTGGAACAAGATTGGGATGGGCTCGGGAAATGCCACCGTTCCCAAGCTGAGATGCACTCGGCAGAGACACTGCAACTGTCACCCCCTCCCATCCTGCCATGCCCCAGGACCCACTTTGGTCCCTCCTTTGTGGCCTGAGCAAAGAGCACTGAGCAAAGCCCCTCATCTGCTCCCTCCCCCTGCTCCTGCACACTGAAGCCCCCACCTGTCTGTGCCAAGGGGGCCGGACCCCAGTGGCTTTTGTCCCCTGGTGCTGTCACCCAACCCCCCCGATGCCCAGAGCTTGCCCTGGCGGCTCTGCACCCACAGCAAATCCAAGCAAACCCTGGATGGAGCGGGAGCATCCCTGCAGACACAGGGAGGGGGTACCACCCCCCGCTCCCCCCCCCTGTCAGCCC
>NW_009613901.1:57575-57888 GCF_000690535.1 Cariama cristata
CCACTGTGCCATCCCCCGGCCCAGAGCCTTCTGCAGTCGCTGGCTCCCATCGCAGGATTGATGCCGCTGGGCACCACGCACGAGGCTCAGCGGCTCTCGGCCTCCGTGGTGCGGGTGGGGAGGTGGTCCCACACCCACGATTTGAGGTGCTGAGCCCTTGCCTTGCTCACCCCACAACCTGCTTGGGGATGGAACCGCCTCAGCACCCCGGCACCATCACATACGCTTCACCTGCACCCTCAGCTCCGGTGGGGAAGAGGACAACATCCCTGGCGGGCAGGGCAGGGCACGGGCGGGGGGGACTCGGGTGGTG
>NW_009613902.1:0-229 GCF_000690535.1 Cariama cristata
CGCGTGGGCTGCGAGCGCCCCCCCCCCCCCCCCCCCCCCGCCACATCCCCCCTCTGCAGGATCCCAGCCCGCCCTTCACAGCACCACGGCCCAGACCAGGGATTTGGCATCTCTCCCCATCGCTGCGGGTCGACTTCACGGTCAGTGAAGACCATGAGCAGCCAGCGCCGGCGGTGCCTCTGAGCCCATGTCCCCATGGCCGGCACGATTAGATTTGGCTGGGGGGGGG
>NW_009613902.1:243-2107 GCF_000690535.1 Cariama cristata
GCCAGCTGTCAGCCTGTGCTGTTAATGTATTGCACGTATGAAGCGAGGAGAAACAGGGAGCTGCAACGCCTGTGACCAAGGAAAGGATGGGGCGAACAGGACGCAGATCGATAGTCCTCATTAGTCAATGACCAAGGAACAAGAATTAATGGACTTCAGTTGTAGCCAGGGGAGCATCAGTTGGATGTTGGGGGAAATTCAGGGCTGGAGTTCAAGCCCATCAATCTGTCCCGGAGGCGTACGACCAGCCCAGGTGGGGCACGGGGGGATCGGCATGGTGCGGGGCAGGGTGATGCCCCACCGAGCCCGGCAGCCCCCCAGCCGAGACCAGCTGCTGGCACGTGAGAACCCAGCTCACAGATCCCTGTGACTTGGTAGACCAAATCCTCTGGTACTTGTAATTAATTGCTGATTGCACGTCATGGAGCCCAGAGCAGCACAGACATGTGGACAGCGGGGCCCTGCTGTCAGGACTCACTTCTCCTGGACTCGGGTGGTCCCGCTGTCCCTCCCGAGGCACGGACAGCTGCAGGCAGGAGGAAGGGCGACTTTTTGGCCTCTGGGCTCAATGCGATGGAGCGGGAGGAGCGGAGCAGAAAGCTGCCCCGCAGTTGCCAGGGGTGAAGGCAAAGCGGGACCAGCAGCACCCGTCGCCCTTGCAGCCGCAGGGCACCAAGGGCTGCGGCACCACCCGGGCTGTGCCAGCAACACGACCGCAGCCGGAGTCACTGGGGGAAATACCCAGCAGTTTGCATCCAGATGTGAATCCGGACCAAGGACTGACCTTTTACATTACATTAAACCAATATATGTCTTTTTTTCTTTCTTTTTTTAAATTACAGCAGGTCAAATTTGCTTTACGTTATCACATCTCATTTAAGCTCTTAGCATCTTCCAGTTTTTCACTGCAAGAAATGAATTAAACTGATGTGGGATGGCATATGGGCAACAGCAGAACTCATGTTCTGCCCACCCTATTGTTTATCGAGCTCCTTCCCTTTCTCCTCTCTACAAACTCACCATGACTCCACTGCTGAAAAAGTGACAGATTTTTACTGTTTGCTCTTTGACTTTCTAGGACACTAAAGCACAGCCTGATCTGGAGCAAACCACTCATCCTTTGCTCTCCTTGCTTTGAACCCTGAGCTCTGCCTCATTGCACTAATCTGCACAGTGGCCTCAAAGGCATAAAATGTATCAGACTTTGCAAAGATTAAAGTTACAGGGATGCACACAAATCATTTGATTTGATCTGGGATTTGTAGCAGGTTGCCATAGCATCATATTCTAAGTATTATAAAATCACTCGCACAACTTAACAATGTGTTCCTCTGTCACATGCTGATTGCTTCTTTGGGGCCAAACTGCTGGAACTGCTCCTGCAATTCCGGGGAGAGCAAAACAAACCCATTCACCAGCCACCGCTTGTAATTAGCCTCCGTGCACTGGAAATACGTTACGTTAAACTGCAACCACAGGCTCCGATGATTCAGTCTGCCGTCAGCTACCGGGTCAAGGGCCATCAGCCTAATTCCCAAACAGATTACCCTCACAGGATGATAAATGAATCATGAGGAAGATCAGCACGTCTTTATCCGTGCACCGTCATGCTCGCACGGAGAAGCAGACCCCGGGGATCTCCCTTGAAGAGGACACCAGGGCCAACGGATGCTCCTGGCAGCCCCACACCGTGACCCAGTCCCCGGCTGGCGCCAGGGGCACAAGTCTCCACGGAGCCCAAACCGCAGCAAAGGTCCCAGGTGCTCACATCAGCGAGGACCGGGGCTGGGGGATGCTGTGCGGCTCCCTGTGGCACCAGCACCAGGCTCCCACTCACAGCAGGGGCACTGGGAAGCGGCGTCAG
>NW_009613902.1:2244-4266 GCF_000690535.1 Cariama cristata
CCCACAGCACGGCCCCCAGCGCGCTCTGCATTGGCCTTCCCAAAACGCTCACGGCTTTTCCACCGAGTCCCGCACCAGGACAGCACAGTGCCAGAAGAAAACACAACTCCTGACTGCAGACGTGACACAAGAGGGCAATTAGGGAGTGAGGGAGAGGACAGGGTGGGGAAGGAGAGCAGAAACAGCGTGATGAGCTGAAGCCTGGGCTTGGCACAGCACAGGTCCAATAAATGGCCTCTGCCATCACTCCCCACCAGCCTCTCCCTGGCACCACAGGAGACGCGCAGCTCCAGCATCGATAACGTAACCAAAGGTTACGGCGTTGTGCTCGCTCCCCAGAGGCAGCACCCAGTGCCCAGCAGGCAGATGGGTGCTTTACCCTGCCCCAATGCCCCGAGCCCACCCTGGCCACGGCCGGGAGCCAGCACACGGGATGGGCGAGAGCATCCTCCGGAGCTGCGCGGTCACATACCGGCCTTTCCGGAAGACAACGTGGGCATCGTTTTTGTAATTTTATTTCTTCGTTTTTCTCATTAGGCGAATTAAGAGAGAAGGAAAAGAAAGAATTAGAATCCTACGTACTTAGTAAACATAATTAAGGAAATACCTTAATGCAGTTATGCAGGCCCAACCGCAGGGTTTCCTAACAGAGACTGCGAGATCAGCCCTGCCATCCCGGCACGGGTCCCGTCCCCCTCCCGGGGCCGGGGCTGCAGCCAGGGAGGCACGGCCCGCATGGCCAGGGCTGCTCCCCCTGCGTCTCCCAAAGCAGGAGCAAACCGGGGGGGTTCCTCCCGTTTTGAGTGCACGGGTACAGGCGAGTCACCAACACGCCAACGGCAGGCAAAGTCTTTCTCTTGTCTTTAGGGGCAACCCTGATCACAACCCAAAAGCGCTTACAAATTCATATCCTGAATTTGGTAAACCCCACCGACATACTGAAATTCTGATTAAAATGTCACGTTCAGTACAGAGCCAGGGCTGGTAGGACCCCCGGAGCCCCCTAAGCTTTCCCAGCCGAACCCCTGCCTCTGAGCACACACTTCCCTCCTGCTTTCTCAGCTTAAAGCCTAATGAAAAACTCCTAATGCATCCCACCTCCTTGTTTCGTTCGTCTGATTTACCAGACAGGCTCTAAATTGACACGGTACGTTCATATAAATTACACGTGGGAAGGGGAGTTGTCAACATATTATCTGACTCGGCAAAGCACTTCGCACGAAGTGGTTAGCTCTACCTTTTGTTACGCTGTGTAAATTAAACAGGGAGCATTGCAGGTTACCTTTATGCCTACGCTTTATTCTGCAGATGAAACCTGGCCTAAGGAGGTGCAAAACTCTTGCAGCAACAAGTTCAGCCTGTCTAGATGCTGTATCCTTGAGAAGGACAGCAAAGACTATCCTGTAAATTAACAGCCTCTATTTTTGGACTCATCATTTTTTTGTCCTTGATGGGCATCACCTTGCCAGCTGCCTCCTTTTCAGTTTATTTAATATTCAGTGCCCAGTGTCTTAAGTTTTCACAGGGGACTGTGCTTCTGTATTGCTTTTCATCCTCACACTGCCCAGGTGAAGCCCCTGTCCTGGGGTGGGTGGTGGGAGCGGAGCCCAGGCTGCTTGCCCTCCCTCCGCCGGAGGCTCCTCTCCATCCCTGCTCCCCGTGGGCAGATCCCGCATGGTTGCTGTGGCTCACGGCACCCGGCTGGGACCGAGCCTCCGACCCCCAGCTCCCAGGACACCCGTGAGCACCTGCCAATACCCCGGGCATGGAGGTGGCCAGGAGCTCGGTTGGCTGCTCACAAATATCAAAAAACCCAACCAAAACTGGTTTTTGTTTTTTGCAACAGAGACAAGGGCATCTCGCTGAGATTCTACACTTGGAAATCTGCAGGGAGTGCCTGAACGAAGCACCTTACTCTGACTTTGAACAGCTCTCCATCCAATCCCGCGGACTCCAGGCAGGCAAGATCTCGCTGCATCATCAGTCATCCTGCGCCCGCGGAGGACGTCTGCAGAGGACACG
>NW_009613902.1:4285-4578 GCF_000690535.1 Cariama cristata
CAGACGGCCCCGGGGCTCCACAGCCACCCCAGACCGGGCTTTCATCCTGCACACCCAGCACGGCGAAGCTGCTGGTGCTCCGGGGCTCAAACAGGCGCCGGGCAGAGCCCCTGATGTGGAACATCTTCCCTAATAAACTGATTTACCTTGTTATGTCCTGGGCTCAGGCTGGCCCTACCCTGAAGCGTTACCTTCTTGCATTGAAGCCGGAGAGTCAGCAAAGAAAAAGTGCATCATTTTCTGGTCTAGATGTCTTGCAATAAATCACATATTTGCAAATTGCCAGCCTGCAT
>NW_009613903.1:0-884 GCF_000690535.1 Cariama cristata
TGAAGCCAGTAAAAACAGAGTCGTCGCTGCAGAAATGTTCACCGCATTAGGGACCGCTCTCACTGCGCTGGTAAACCACAAATAACCACATATTTAGTTGGGGCAGAAGATTTGCCAAGGAGGCCCCGCAGCTGCCATTTTCCAAGGTGCCCATGCCTGACCTGCCATGCCGTACACCTCCAGGAGGAAGCGGGGACCCTCCAGGAGCCTCTCTGAAACCCCTGAAAGCATCCTCTCCACATCGCCAACCCAACCTGTCCCCACGCCACCAACGGACGGGACACACCAGGGACAGGCACACGCTAATGCAACTTGACAAGCAAAGAAACCACACTTGACATCCAGAGCGGGTATTTCATGCCTACAGATAAGGCTTCCACGTTCCGTGCCGAGCACGGGGTCCATCCCCGTCAGCGTTCGCACCCGCGCACCAGCAAGCTCTTCCCACGTGGACGGAGCGCGTACGCGGTTAGGTGCTTGAAGGTGGTGTGAATCCGCCGTGTTTGATGAGCAACCTCATCACACAGCGCCTTCAACACCTGTAACCCACCGCCGCTGCGTGGCTTTGGCACTTGTCGGTCCCCTGCCCCGCGACAGCCCCGACCGCCGCAAAGACCCTACCTTCACGTCTCGACAGAGGGGCTGAAACTCGATGTACAGAAAGCCCAGAAACCCGCCGGGTGTCAACCACAACGAAACGAGTTTGCCGCTCTCTGCAGAGCTCCTGCGATCAGAAATAAGCCCTGATGCCCGGGGCCAGGAGTTTGGGGCGAATGAAGCCCAAATCGGCAGAGCCCTCCCGGGCAGCCCCCAAAACCAGCCCCCATCCCCGCACCCGAGTGACCCTGTCCCCGGTGGGTGGCCGGGGTGCAAGGCAGAGCTGC
>NW_009613904.1:0-362 GCF_000690535.1 Cariama cristata
ACTGAGAACCAGCACAAGGATGGGGCTGTACCCCCTGACGTAAGCCAGGGAGCCGCCAGCTCCTTCCCCCAGCTTCACGAGGGAAGCTGAGCGTGCCAGGTGCTTGTAGGACGATGCTAATGCAAGAATGTCAGCCCCCCGCTCTCCTAGGTCCCGGCTTGGGCCCCTCTAGGGCACCGCAAGACCCCTCCCCAAGCCTCACCGATTTCATACCTGGTAAAGCGAGAGATAGAGCACCCTGAGCAGGGCGAAGAGCAGGCTGTCCCGCAGGGGCTCGAACAGCAAGGCGCCGAAAGAGGCGAGCACGCCGAGGAGGCAGAGCAGCTCCATCCCCAGCTCCGTATCCAAACCCAGGTGGGGAC
>NW_009613905.1:0-1256 GCF_000690535.1 Cariama cristata
GGGTGGGGAATGAGGGCAGGCACCCTCCGACCCTGAGCCCCTCCGACCCTGAGCCCAGCGATGCCCGTGGGACCACGCACCCCCCACCCGTGTGCACGGATGCCCACACCGGGCAGGGGAAGGCGTGAGCGTGTTTGCACATGCTGAGACCATCTGATGCTCCGGCATGAATTTTGCTCTTAGAAAAACTCCTCCTCGATGCTTTTATGCTTGGATTTTGCCAGAGCCCGGCTGGGTTCCCCCTCCGGGATGCTGCAAAGCCGCCGGGATGCAGGGAGGATGCTCGCTGCCGGAGGGGTCCCCCTCAAGGCCCGGCTCCCTGCAAACCCAACCTTTCCCACCACAATCCCATGTCAAACCCTCTTCCCGGATCTCCCTCACCCCTCGCCCGCGCTGACAATACCACATCTGTGCCCCATCTCAAAGGACCCTTGTCCGGGGGATGCAGACGCCCCGCACCCCCCTTCCCGCCGGTGGCTGCGTTGCTGGGATCGGGGGCTCACACAGGGGCTGCCCACTCTTCCCGGGAGCTTGGGGTTCACTGTGGTCCTTGCTCGGCCTCCATGTAGCCAAGGGGGTCCCCATCTGCCCCCCACCTCTCCTATCTCGTGGGCTGAGACCGCTCGAGCTGAGCATCCATGCAGCTGGGGCTCCTTCCGCGCAAAAAAGGGCTCGATCCTGCTGCTGCACACAGGGCGAATTTTGTTACCAACCCGAGGCGTGTTTGGGGCAGGAAAACCAGTATTTGTTATTTATCACAGTGCTGAGCTAATTCCTCTTTTCCCTAAAGAGTTGACCAAGGCTCATCGCTTACAGGGCAAAAAGGAACCGGTCTGGATGTGGCCCCCGACCATCGCCAAGGCACAGCTTGAGTGTCCAGGCAGGGAATTCATTTAAATAAATTTCCATAGGGATTAATTTTGCCCCTTCGCCAGCAGCGTGGCGGAGGCGAGCGTGTGTGTGTGTACGAGAAAAGCTGAACCTGTTTTGGGGGAGCTGGGGAGATGAGGAGGATGGGGGGCACCGTCCTCTCCCCGTCCACCCTCACCGCCCTTCATCCCTTCATCCCCACCTTCGGGAAGGCTCTGAGCCCATCCTTGCCCATGCACCAGCCCAGCCCAGAGGGTGCTGGGTGCCAGAGATGCTGGTCCCGAGCAGGGGGAATCACCGTGTGTAAATCATCCAGTGTCCCAAAATTCCAAACCTTTCCAAACGGAGCTCCAGGGAGCCAAGAGTTGGCATCAGGTGTCACCGAA
>NW_009613905.1:1705-3067 GCF_000690535.1 Cariama cristata
CTTGGAAATCCCAGGAGCCGATAATGCCGTGGGGTTTTGCAGCTTTTCCAGCCCTCCCCAGGACCCCCGGCGCAGGGGACACCTTTGAGCAAGGCGAAATAACACCCACCCCCCCACACCCCCCCGTTAAATGCGTGCAAGAGCAGCTACATGACAGATGCAGGGGGTTCTTCGTTCTGCGTAGGATTTGGGATTCAAAGCGCGAGATGGAGCCGAATAAATGGGGTAAATAAATCAGGGCTAGCGAACACCGGGAAACGGGCAGAGTGACAGCCGGTTGGGGTGACACCTTCGGGAGGTTTTAGGGCTCCCTCAGGGCAGGAACCGCTGCGAGGACCGGTGACCGCTGCGGCAAACTAAAAGCGCGGGGAGGAAGGGGAGATTCCTTTCTCCTCCCGGGGAGATGGAGATGGGCAAACCCAGCAAGGCCGGGGCTGCCGGGGGTCTCGCACCCACGGAAATCCTGATTTTGGGCTCTGGGGTGGAAAACGGGGACCCTGGGTGATTCCTGGAGGGAACGTCCCCGTGGAGGGGCTGGCCCGGGAACCTGCCGTCGCTCCCAAGGGGAGGGTTTAGTTTTTTCCGTTGAGGATGGAGAGAGCAGAATTAAACCCATTTCTTTGAAAATGCCACCCGTCCCCCGTTCAGTTTGGTGCTGCAGCACTCACCAGCACCCACCGGCACCCAGCGCTGTCCCAGCGGTCTCCACCTCGTTTGCTTGAGTTCATTAAGGCTTGAGTTCGTTAAGGCTTGGAGATGCAGGGAAGGACGGAGGGAAAGCCTGTGGACCCTTGCTTGGGCTCGTTAGCATCATTTTGGAAGCCCGGGCTGCCCCACAGCTGGGCACGGCTCTGCCTTTAAACCCTGGGAGCTCCAGAGCTGGGCTTGTGGGGGATGGAGACCAGGTTTTTTGGGGGGTACGGTGTCCCCCAAGCCCCCCCTCCCCTTTTTTATTTCAAGAAGAAGCTCTGCATGCTGCACACCTCCTGTTCCCAGGTAAACTGCCCTGGCTTTGTGTCCCCAGCCCGGCCCGGAGCCCACAACAGGCGCCCATGGCCCATCCCGGGGTGGGCAGCCCTCGTGGGTGCTGAGGACTTGGGCTACGGGGCAGCGCCCAAATAAAATGAGCTGAATTATAGTTTAAGGCAAAGCTCAGCGTCAGCATGGAGGTTGTCTGCTCTTTGCCATGGAAACAAGCGTTGCTAAGGGATTGCTTAATAGGGAGTAAAATATTCTAAAAATCTAAATTTATGTGGCAGCAGGATTGAGCCCCCTGTCCTGGGGCTGGCTGGGGCTCCCGGGGGCTGCCCTCGCAGCAGCTCCCGGCTGAAAGCTCCAATTCTCCACCCATAAGGAGAAACC
>NW_009613905.1:3132-3387 GCF_000690535.1 Cariama cristata
CGCTGGCGTGGTCCTGGGGGTGCGCCAGCACAGACCTGGGGATGTCGAGTCTGCCACCCTTTAGACAAGGATATATGGTGCTAAACAGACTCACGAAAGGGTCCCCAAGGGATAACGACACCGGCGCTGCCCCCTCGGGCTGGGTGCAATGCTGGGCTCTTGCACGGTGCCTCAGTTTCCCCTCCTGGGTGACCAAGGTGGCTGCAGCCGTAAGCGACAGACTCGGTGGGCACGTAGAGCCGGCGATACCCAGAT
>NW_009613905.1:3505-4137 GCF_000690535.1 Cariama cristata
CAGCTCAATGGGTGCTTTGTCTGCGCCCGCCGGCCCCGCGCAGCCCCGTCGCCCCCAATAATATTTATGGAGTCGGCGGTCACCTTCTCCCCTGCTCCCTGCATCTCAATAACAGCCGGGCTGGTGAGATCCAGGGAATCTGGGAATTTATAGTCCGGAGAGCCGCTGCTCTTTAGCCCCGTGGGGTGTGGGGTGGCAGATCCTGCCCCTCGGACGGCTCCTCTGCAGGGATGTCGCGTCCCGGCTTGGTTTCGGGCACTGCTCACAGCCCTCGAGGTTGGGTTTTTTTCCCCCCACTTTAAAAAAAGCCTGTTTGAAAGCAAACAGGTGGGGGAATTTTCTCACTTTTCCCAAGACTTGCAAAGCCGCTCCGCTCCCAAACCAGCTTTGCGGGGTGGAGAAGGCGATGAAAACGCATTGCTGATTTATTTTCACTGTGTTTCTGCTCACTGTCCAATTCCTCCATCAATTAAAACAATCAAACGCTCCTTTCCAAAGCTCCGGCAAAGAATATTTTAAGATCCTTCTGCCGGAGGTGCTGTGGACGGGTGCAGCCCGGGTACCCCCGGGCGTGGGGGGATTCGGGGTCTGCCCAGAGCCCGTCGAAGCTCCCTCAGCATCCCGGGCTCCCA
>NW_009613905.1:4152-4464 GCF_000690535.1 Cariama cristata
TAAGCAAAGGCGTTAATTCAGGACGGGATTGACCAGGGAAACGTTAACCTTTGGGGATGGAAGAGGAGGATCGGTGAAGGCACATGGCACAGCGATGGCCCCGGTTTGCTGGGATTTGGAAAATCCTGATCAAGGTAACTTCTTCTCGAGGGGTGATGCGGGGCAAGAAGGAACCGGGCACGAATCCAAGTTCCCGCAGAGTTATTCCAAACTCTATCGAAAACAGGGCTGAAGCAGCGGCTCTCGGCGGGTGGGAAATTGGGCCAATATGGGCTGTTTCGGCTGTTCCCAGATGGTCCAGCTGCGCAGAAA
>NW_009613905.1:4529-5884 GCF_000690535.1 Cariama cristata
GATCGGACGCTGAGGGATGGGGAATCGCTGAGGCTCACGTCCTTCCCTGCTTCTTGGGGGAAAAACCAGCTCGGAAAGGATCCAGCAAATCCCCCAAAAGACTCGCCAGACACCCGGGACCGACACCGACGGCTCTTCCAGCAGCCAGGCTGGATCTTGGGGACCCTAGATCCCCCCGCGATGTGGGGTTGCTCCCACGCGCCGTCCCCAAAGGCAGGTGCTGCCCCGTCCTGCAGCAGCTGGATTTTGGGGCTGTCGCACCGGGCTTTGGGCGATGTTCCAGGAGCAATTTTGTGCTGGCCATGGGATGAAGCTGGTCCTTTCCCAGCTTTGCCGTCATCTTCGATAAATCCTTCAGTTTGGAGCAAACCAGTCTCCGGCTGGTCCCAGTGCCGAGCAGAGCGATCCTCCAGTGCCGACGGGCATTTCTGTGCTGGTTTGGTGCTTCCTTCTGTTAACGGATCTGGGGGGGAACGGGCAGAAAGGTGCCGGGATGCCGGCTATGTCCAAACCCTCCCGGCAGGGCAAATCCTCCTTTTGGGCTGTTTAACCCCAGAGCTGCGGGTACCGCGGTGCTTCAAGCAGGGTTTTCCCCGGGGCTGTGGGCGACGGCCCGTCCTGACCCCCAAACACCCCACGGGAGAGAGAGGAGGAGGAGGAGGAGGGATGCTGGGGAAGGCAGAGCAGTGATTTCCACGCGTGTTGAGCTCCTGTACAGCCGATCCATCAGAGGAACGGCTGCAACCTCGGTCCCCCTGTCCCCATGGCACTGGGGAAACAGGAGCATCCCCCAGCACCACCCCCTGACCTGGCTTGAGCTGGGGCAGCTTCCAGCCTATTTAAAAGGGGAAACCGATTTATTTTCCTCCTCCTCCTCCGGATGCCAGTTTGAAGGTGCCGTGGAGCATCCTGCCGATGCTTGATGCGGAGCCGTGTCTGCACAGCCCGGAGGCGCACCGAGTCCATGGCGCAGGGGCTGGTCCTCGCTGTGCCGCAGAGCATCTCCCGTCGGCCTCGTGCGCACGCAGCTTCTTCCCATTCCCCTTCCCCAGGGCTCGTTCAGGGAAATGCTGCGTGACACCGGCCCTCGAGCGCTGGCGGCTGGAGATGAATCCGGAGTGTCACCTCCTGCCACCACCCTCGTCCCCAGCCCGCGGAGCAGATGCGTGGGAGATAACACGCCCCTGCAAAGAGCGGGGTGAGCAGAGGAGGACGGGAAAGGGAAAGTCCTGGGAGGCAAATATAAACCGATTTTTGTGAAGCTGGAGCACCAGAGCTCCTCTAGGCAAAGGGTTTGTGGGGCTCTCCGTGCAGGGCAAGAGCAGCAGGGGGATGATGGGGCTGGGGGAGGACGG
>NW_009613906.1:0-365 GCF_000690535.1 Cariama cristata
TGCGTGCCCGAGACCACCAGGTGGAGACAGACCCCGCCCGTCCCCGCTAGCTGGAGCCCAGACCCCGACTGCTGCTGCCGCCGGCGCCTCGCTCCGTGGCCTGTCTGTCTGTCTGCCTGGCCCCCAGCGCCCATCGCTGACAGACTCGTGTCCGTGTTCTGAGTATAACTTGCCAAACTCTTTATTCTTTCGATATTTGCAGATATGTGCCACTGTTTCCAACTTTTCATCAACAAAAAGGCCTTTCCAACTCCTTCCAAATTAGAAGATCCAGGTGGTTACACACGGCACCTCTGTACAAATTCTCTCACTTTTCATTGCCTCTCCAGGGCCGGATAAGGGATGGGCACTGGGATTGATCTAAG
>NW_009613906.1:394-1484 GCF_000690535.1 Cariama cristata
AGAGCCCCGCCCCCCCTCCAGCCAGCATGGGTCCCCCCCTCGGAGACACGCAGGAGCCTTTTAAATCCCCCCAATGTAAAGTCTAGGAAGCGCTGAGACGGCCTGCGCCTGCACTTTAAGCTGGGACAGTTCTGGGCCTGCTGGATGCTGTCGAGGCACTTTCCCTGCTCGGGGATGCCCGGCGGACGACCCTGATGGGATGGGAAGACCTGCAGAGCCGCCGGGACCGGGCGACAGCAGCGAGTGGAGCTGGATGGGCCAAAAGACGCTTTGCTGCTGCCTGCGGGAGCTGCTGTTAGCGCCTGCCGCTAGCACTCGGCTCCTTCCTCCCTACTGCACCTCCTGCAGCCTGCATGGACTCCTGCTCCTCCTCCTCTTCCTCCTCGCAGCAGAGCAGCCATCTATGTCTCTTTAGTTTTCTTCTCTTTCAATCTCTTTGTTTTGTTCTGGGCCCAAAAGCAAGTGAATCGGTGTCCCAGGCGCGTGGGGCTCGTGTCCCTTTCCGATCCAAAGCACACGGGGCGCTCCCGGACTGAGGGGGTGTGTAGGACGCTCCAGAGAGACGCTGCCGCTGCCCTTCTGCCATTGTTGTGATTCTGAATGTATTGATTGTGCTCCATGCCGTGTATGACTTGATATTTTCCTCTGTCCTAAGCACTTTGAATGAGTTCTGCTCAACAGACTGTATATTTCATATTGTATTTATTGGAGTTTGCTCTCACCGCAGCTGCCCTCGGGGGGCTGGCGGGTTTCGCTCTCAACTCTCTAGACGTGTGATAGATATTTATTGTCCATGCTCTTTTGTAAGGGGCTGGTATCTCTGCCCGGTGACCTGTGCTACTTTGTATGGTGCAAGTGTGTTAACAGAATAAATCTGTTGGATTAGTAGAGGTGTGAGTTCCTTCACTGCCTTAGCCTCTCCTGCTTCCATCCATGCTCCACCTGCATCCCACGCCATCTCTGTCTGTCGCCATGTCCTGTGTGCCCCTGCGGGAGGGGGGTCAGAGGTAGCCCCGTTCTGCTAGGAGGACAGCTCTGCTTGCAGTTGTGGGGGGAGAGGACAGCTTGCCAGGGGACAGCTGGGGGGAGG
>NW_009613907.1:0-2339 GCF_000690535.1 Cariama cristata
AGGAAAGGGAAAAGGAAAGGAAAGGGAAAGGAAAGGTTTCTTACAGGTTTTTATTGCCTTCAGGGCACGTAGGGAGGACGTCTCCAAGAGGGAAGCGAAATGCTGCGGCGGGCGGCAGGTGACAAAGGCGACCGAGGACGGAGGTGCAGCCATGGCGGGAGAGGGGCTGCGTGGCTGTGGGGCCCGGCGGTAGGAAGGCAGCAGAGCTGGAGTCACCGCTGTGACAGGGTTATAAACTGAAATGAAAAAGAATGAAAAGTGTAGAAAACAACAATTGTAAGAGACCCAGCCCAACGCAGGCAATTTGGGACTTGACTATAAAAAGCATGGATAAGCTGCTGGGGTGGCACACAGGAGTCACTCACAGGGTAGGATGCCGAGTGTAAGCAGAAGGAATCAAGGGTTTGGATTTTTTCTTTTTTTTTTTTCTTTCTCTTTTTCTTTTTAAAGTAGCTTTAGACATTATGCATTCCTAAAGGAAGTAATTTTCAGGAAACGAATGCGCATCAAGAGATACGGTTTTATGCTGTACATACACATAAACAAGTGGCTTGTTAAAAAAAAAAACAAAACCAAACCAAACCACCCACCCTGGTGCAATGTAACAAAGTATTTCATACAAATTCCACATCTTACCCTCCTTAGGTAACTGGCATAGCTGGCAGGATCATAGCAAATTGGGTCAAACTGTACCCAGATGAGGGATTAGAGGAGGAGTAGTTTAGAAATAGCTGAAGACGCTGACAGGGCTGGAATGGAAATGTTGTTGGGTTACTCTGAAGAGCAGGGAAAAAAACATCGCCAATAACACATAACTGTGTCCCTCACCAACAAGGCTCAGAGAGAGAGTTAAGCAAACACACAGCACTGATAAACAACCTGCAGGTTTTCACAGCTGTAATGGAGCTCTAGGGCTGATTTTCTTTGTTAGCAAGCAATGAAACAGAGAGAAAGTAAGCATCACAATGCTTCCGTGTTGTTTTCATAATGACTGAGCTCTACTGGTGAATTAAAGCCAAGTGTCATAAACCAGATACACCAATAGTTTTCAAAGGTGAAAAAGTAAAATAAGCAACAGCGTAAGGGTATTAACTAATATAAATAGCAGGTAGTTGCAGACCTGAAGCAGAACCAACCAGCACAGCCCTGCTCTGAAACAGAAAGCAGGATTTCTCCGAAAGTGGGAAGGAGCAGGAATAGCAACATAAATAGCACTGAGATAATTCAAAACAAAGAGGAAGCCAGGAAAGTCCTATTCTTAGAAAGGGCGAGAAACGGTCTGTTTTCACAATTAGGATTGCCATATCTTTTTATTTTTCTTTAAATGACAATGCAGTGAGTATTTGTCATTGGGCTGTGACTAATCACAATATCCACCACTCAGCTGCATTAAAACAAGCACATATTCAGACCAGTAACACTCTTTAACACGAAAAATTGAATTTACATATTCCTCCAAAGCAATGGATGAGACTAATAAATGCTTGTGGAATTTGGGGAACTCACAGATTTTCAAAACAAACAAAACCCAATAAATATCAGCTACTTGGTGGTAACTGACAAAGGTGAATAATATTAAATTCTCTCAGAGACCTCTTAAAAATCATCCTATTTGTTGGAAGATAATATGGTAGAATGACAGATTTTCTCAAAATTTGAGGTCAATAGCTTGATAAATAGTGTGAGCTAATTATAAACGGTCTTTTTCCTAAACCCTGGAATTATAGTGAGTCAGTGTCTGCCAACATCCCCATTGGTTCCACTGCTATATTATGTTCCTTACATTTCCAGAGGTAGTCTTTATCCTGCACTTTATAGCAAATAATAAAATCCCAAGTACAGAGAAGTAAAAATAACCAAGATTTTAGTGCACAGTATCTGCAAAATGCAAAGGCACAGTGAAGTAAACAGCTCAACATACTTTTGTTAACACATTCATCTTTTGTATCAGCTTGTACATCTGTCTTCCAGTTCATCTGTCAGATTTGTTTCAAGCAATCAAACCAAACGTGCTCTTCTCTTAAAAAAAAAGAACAGCATTTCTTAGACTTACTGCTGTAAAAGAATTCCAGTAAATGCTGCCCAGAAAACCAATTTGGCTGCCTCAGCTATCCAAGAATATTTTTAATGGGGAAAAGAACAACATTTTATGAGAATATTCGTTTCTTAATGTGAAATTCCATCTGGTTGACAAACTTATCTGGAGAGAAAAGGCACTCTCAAGAGCGGGTAGTCCGACTGAGACACAGTTGACAATCCTAAGACTCAGATTCTCTTTCCAGCTCCCCATCAAAGCCATTCTAGATAATTTTGGTACCTGTTACTATGTGGTTCCCTAC
>NW_009613907.1:2370-8501 GCF_000690535.1 Cariama cristata
ACATAAAATGAGAATATGTAGCCATTTAAAAAATTTCTGCCCAGATTATTCCAATACTGCACTTTTAAAAAAAATTAGATTCAAGTGGAACTTGGGCAAAATACCAGAAACAGCAAAGTGATTTAATCACCTTTTCTCTTCTACTGCTGTCCTTCAAATTAAAGGTCTTTGCTGCTCTCTGTGAAGGTCAGACACATTATGCTTCATGAAGATATTTATTTGCCCTCATTATGCTTTTCTTTCACTGATAATTACTACTCTAAATCTGTTTAACCTCTGTTGAAATAATGGCTTGTTATTGTTGTCCAGACATTTTTGCTTCTCCTGCCTGATCTGTTCAAACTGATTAAGCAGATGGTTTCTCAAACACAAGCGATCTGATGGAGGAGCCAGAAACAAGTGGAGATTTAACTAGGTGTTGCTAAACTTACACATTAGAGAGAAAATAAAAATTCATTAGTATACATGTACTACATGTAGCTGGTATACTTTATGGAAAGAAAGTGAAAACTGAAACAAGTAGTGAAATGAACCTTGCCTTACATTATGTCCTCGCATGCAAATGTTTCAAGTTTTTTCCAACTTTCAGATTATCAGCTAATACAAAAATAATAAACCTGCGAGAAATCTGACAGTTCTCTGTATCAGTTGCAGAAGGTGAGGGGACAGTCTGAATTCTCTTACAGCCTTGTTCTTTTTAACAGTTCTAGCAGTGTTTGATCCCATAATCTTTTTTTTTTTTTTTAACTTCCTAACTAAGCTTGGAATAACATGTATAATTTTGATAAAAACTGTAAAAAGACTAGAAGGCAGAACAACAGCATGAAGACTGCCAAGAGGGAGCTTTATTTTTGCTTCCTCTTGCAACCATGATACCTAATCTCTTACTGAAAAAAAAAAAATAAAAATCCCAATTCAGTATAATCATAACTACTGTGTCCTCAACAGCATAAACTTTCATTCAAGGCATTGGAAGACACTTTGGAATTTATGTCAACAACAGAGAAATAAAGGGATTATAGTAAAGTTAGAAATAAAAGACCTTATTAGGGTTTCCTGTTGATTGCACCTTTAGGTACAGGATAGTCCCATAATCTTCTTTTCCTTCTGATATTTTTAAATGTCATAAGAACCTACTTTAAACATCTACTGACTAATCTGGCTAATGGATACACTTCTTGCCAGAAAGATAAAAGTAGGAAATCAGTAAACATGCTAGAGGCTTTGCCAGTGGCTTGGCAGAAAGTCCACCTTTTCTTCCAGGTTTAGTGTTCTGCCAGAAGAGTAATGTTAGTGTTTACGGGGGGGGTGTCTGTGTCTGATGAGTACTAGTGCAAGGTAAGCAGGTGGAAAGAGGAAGTAAGGAGGCAAGTTCTCTGTGTCAAGGAGCAACCATCTGTTAGAACGGGCTTCCATGTTTCATGGAACCATAGCTGCAGTTTTCCATGCAGTATTTTAAATATTCTTAAGAGATAAGGAGAAGCAGTCAGTGTGCACGCTGTGAACATCTGTGCCGATGCACAGACAGTTAAGAGCTCATCCATCATCTGTGCATGCTGAGTGTGTGTATATGCCTGTTTAAGATCTCACACAGTTTGAAGACAGAGGTTAGATATTTCCGTAAGATAGAATTAATCCTATTATTTCACTGAATTTAAAATTTTCTTCTGCAAATATTAAACATGGAACATAATCTGAGAAAATGTGACCCATGTTATTTCCTTTTAAATGAGTATTGCTTTTTATTCATAGCTATTATAAGATTAACAGTAAAAGTTAGCTCTGAAAAAAGTCTTTACAACAATTTATGGAGATTAATTTTCCTATTTAGGTAAGTCCAGACATTTACAAGAACAATCACTTAAATAAAAATAGAATATAAAGCCTATGTTTAAAACATGGCCTTTATTAATGCTGTCTAGTGAGCTCCATATTTATCTTACATTGAAATAGTTCTGCTTTGCTTAAGAAAAGACAGAAAAAGTGCATTTACAAGAGTACTTTTTCTTTAATTTTCTGCGAAAATGGAAGGAATTGGAATCACAAGTTGACAAATGTCATAAAATGAAATGTCAAGAAACATCAATTTTAGTAATGCTACGCCATCACTAGTGTTTCGTTCTGACTTTCTGCCGTGAACCAGAATATCCTGATATACAGTCTAGAGCATCTATGTTATTACTCTACAGCATATTAAACACAGAAAAAGGAGTCAAGAACCCCTTTCAATGTACAAACATGAATAAAAAAATTGATAAAAAAATCACTTTTTATACATAATGTATATGCAAACTGCTTTAAATACATGGTTTTGGAAGAGTTATTTACAAACTGTATCTGTCTGTGGGACAATCCACAGACAAAGCATACACAGTTGCTTTACTTTATTGTTGCATCTCAACTTTGGGAGATATATATTCATTCGGCAGTATAGCAAACATAAGAACTTGTGAGAAAGTATCTTAAGGGCAACCCAATAAATTTTGTTCCTCAAAACAATGTAAGTACTAGGACTGCCAAAGTTTCCAAATAAAGTCATAGTTTAATCCAGATGCCCGCTTACAGATCTATGTTGTGGAGGATACGTAGACAGACCCATTTGAAATACAGGCATGGCTACTGGATAAAACCTCCTTAAGAGCCATAACTGATAAGTATGTTTTATCGAAAGAGTGAACTAACCTAGAATTTTTTTTTCCAATTTTATTAATATTTTAAAAAATACATAAAAATACAACATCCAATGTCTGAATAAATATATTTAACAAGTTGCAAGATACCTTATTTTACACAAAAATTTCAGCTTTAGAAATCTTGTTAAATAACTTCATTGCTGTTATATATTTCATTTTTCGTCTTTTTGTAACAAAATAAAAACTCTGAAATTACATAGAAAAAAGACAAAATATTTTTGTCAAGGGATAAGATAGTCCACTGAAAACCTATTCACAATTCCACTGTAAACATTAATAAACATTAAAATATTTGCATAATTGTGTGCTCAAAAATCCTATAAAAAGTGGAAGACTTATTACAACTGTAGTTTTCAGTCAACTACACTTCCTTTCACAATTTATTTTGTCCCATTTACACCTTTAAAACTGGGCACATTGCTGAACACATACTTTGGCAGTTCTGTATAGCAAGTGCTTCCACAAAGAGGAACTACTCACCAAGAGTTAACGTACACAGCTCGGTAAAAGTGCAGCAGTTACTCAATTCTTTTTGATAATACTCTGATGTCTGCTTGGTGCACTTGCTTTTCTAAGATCTCCCTAGAACACCTGAATGCTTCATTGGACATTAACTTTTCAAATTTGATAAGTGCCCTTTCTCTGCATTAATTAAAAAAAAACAAAAAACAAAAAAACAAACACAATGACAAGCATGTCACATTGTGCCTACGAACCTTCAGTAACCAATGAGCTTAATTTCTCTGAACAGTAAATTAAACAAAAGAAGAGGGTAGGAGGGGAGAACAGGTACAGTCCAGCAGTGGAAGTGTGTACAGAATATACTTGGCAATGTCAAACCAGTTGAGTGCTTTCTGTGGTTGAATTTCAGGATTTATGTCCATGGCAGCAAGTTGCTGGCAAGGCAGAGAAATGTGTATCACCTGCATTCTACAGCAAGCACGTTTTGTGGAGGAGAAGACGATGACGGACTCATTCCAGTGTCTGATGAAGCAGATGACATGGATGCTCCTGTATGTGACACTGCATATACAGAACAACAGATCAGCATCAGATTATCAAAGTACAGGTCAGAATGAATGTTTCCGTGGTTATTTAAGGTAGTTTAAAAGACCTCAAAGAAGTGGCACGGTCACAGAAAACTGATACAGATTTTTGGTTAACTGCTTTCACTGCTATATGTACATAAACTGGATGAGTAACCTTATCCTTTCTGCATCACAGACAAATTGAAAAGATAAATCAGATGAGTCATTACGCTGATTGAAAACTCAGACCGAGCCTGCACTAGGAAGCCCAAGTTGCTAATACATAGTTATGAAATAGTCAGTGAATGTTTTTGTTAGGTTCAAGTTCTGAAAAGCCACAAATATTCCTTCTAAATATGTACACATATGAACAGATGGTAACACTTTTTTCCTCTCAAAAATACTGTCAGTTAAACTCAAGTTACTTTGAGTCATCTATTTTCAAGAAAATTAACTTCTCATGGGAAGCATAAAGCAAACCTGAAAGTTACCTTCTCTGTCTTTCTTTTTTAATCGTTTTCTTCTCCTGTCTATGGTTGCTACTTCTGACTTCAAGGACATGTAGTACTTTCGTATTTCCTGTAGTTTTTCTTGTAAGAAGGAGATCCTTTCAGTGCTGCTCATATTGTCTAGTTCATCTTAAAAGTGGGAAGAAAACAAAAAAATTGCTTCATCAAGATGATTTTAAACAAATGAATGCAGTCCTTAAGAGTATACAAGATGCAGCATGAAAGATAACACACTTCCATAACTATGCCATAAAATGCCTATACCTAATTTAGAATCCCCAAATTTGCAAGTTTTTCTTTCAGAACAAATTTTCTCATAAATTCCCTCTAGTCAAGTCACTTAAAGAATTCTTACTGAGCTGAAAACTCCATTTGTACACTCTAGGCGAAGCATTCTGGTGGTGGTGTTTCTCTCTGTGTTTATCCTTCTCTCCATCTTTGATGTGAGGTGAAACCACTCTTGCAGGTGACCGAGAAATCTTCTGTGCTTTGGATGCATTTATGTGTTTAACAGGAGTACATTTACTTGAACTGTCCAGGACAGGAAGGTCTTCACTGTCACTACTTTGTCCTGCAGAAAGAGAAATATATTTGGACTTAAACAAACCAACCAACAAAAAAAACCCTTGACATTTTTAAAACTGTAGTTATACTCTGAAAAAATTACTAAGAAAAAACTGCTCTTTCTTGCTCAGAAAATCCCAGAATGCGCGCAATGAAAAACTGTATCAGATTCAATGTATAACCTTGTCAAGCACAACATGCACTGGACTCTCAAGTGTACTTACTGTTAATACAGGAGAAGTCAAGGGCTGACTAGGCCTTTAGTTAAAAAGCGATAGTGAAATTTTTTTTACAGAAGCAACAAAGCAGCTTATTAAAATAAGAATATTAGAGCACTGATAAACTATCTTAAGTCACATATTTTGGCATTCAATATAAAGCAGACACTAGAATCCCTTTTTTAAAGATTAAAACTGTATTAATATAGGTAGGTAGCAAATGATTCTATGTATTTACCAAATTGTTTTACACAACTAAAGGAACAGTTCTGAAACATGACTAAAAGGCATAAAAGCTTTAATATGTAACAGAAAATTTTAAGCTGATATATGCAAATTATATAAAATATATTCCACAATAATTGCAGTTTTACACACAGGCATGTTAAATATGTCTGAATATTTAAATGTCAGATAATTAATATTTTAGTTTGATATTTACAAATTATAACAATTCAGCCACAGAGCCTAAATATATTGACTCTCTCAATATAATGATCACCAAAAATGAGCTACAGAAACACAAAAATCCAGATTTCTATAGCAAGTTAAAAAATTCACATACTTGACATAAAAAACACACAAGATTCCTTTTGTTGAAAAGTTATTCTTTAGCATCAAACATTTTTCCGTACTTCATAAATCCACTTTTTCCCCATAAGAAACACTTAAAGAAAGACTTTAAAGGAGATGTTTCTACTTGGAACAAGCTCCCCTTGCCCAATTTCATAACCAACCCAATATATAAAAATCAGGATAATCGTAAATATTTAGTAACTGCTAATATAGAATCACAGAATCATACAATGGTTTGGGTTGGAAGGGACCTTTAAGGGTCATCTAGTCCAACCCCCCTGCAGTGACCAGGGCCATCTTCAACCAGATCAGGTTGTTCAGAGCCCCGTCCAGCCTGACCTTGAATGTTTCCAAGGATGGGGCATCTACCACCTCTCTGGGCAACCTGTGCCAGTGTTTCAACACCCTCATCGTGAAAAATTTCTTCCTTATATCTAGTCTGAATCTACATTCCTTTAGTTTAAAACCATTACACTTGTCCTGTCACAACAGGCCTTGCAAAAATGTTCCTCCTCATCTTTCTTATAAGCCCCCCTTAGGTAC
>NW_009613908.1:0-1964 GCF_000690535.1 Cariama cristata
GGGATGTTGTACTGTGCCAGGCTGCTGAAGCCTTGCCGTGCCTCAGGGAAGGTGGGGTTGTACATCCCGCTGGGTTTGGGGGGCACGGGGCCCTGCTGCTGAGCTGCCAGCCCTCCTGTGCCCCCCGGCCCGGCTCCAGGGCCGTAGGACAGCAGGTCAGGGCCGTTGGGAAAAAGCCATGGAGTTGAGGGCAGCGCACATGCGGCTGATCTCACGCGCGGTGGTGGCACTGTAGTGGGCCAGGCTGGACTCCTGGAAGCTGGCCAGGTCCCCCCTGGGCGAGAAGCGGTAGTCCGAGTAGATGTTGGAGGCTGAGCTGTACCTCCGCATGGGAAGCGGGTGGCCCAGCAGCTCCGCTGGCTGACGGAGGTCAGAGAAGGAGCCACACTGCAGCCCCTGGCCCAGGTAGCCCCCCTCGGCGAAGCCCACGCTGTAGGAATGTTTCATGGTGCTGAGGTCCACGGCAGCATCACCTGCCGGGGAGGGGAAGGGCTGATCGCCCTTTGTGGGGTAGTAGCTCATCCCGATTTCGGAGAGGTTCGTGTCCGACATAGAGGAGTAGAGACGGCCAAAGCCGCCAGTGTGGTAAAACTTCTGCTCCTCGTAGAGCGCAGGCGCTGGGGCCGGCTGCTCCCGGTAGGGGAAGGTCTCTGGCAGCTCCGGCTCTCTGCTGCCGTAGAGGGGCCCGCTGGCTTTCCGGCCAGGTGCCGCCGCCTCCCCAGCTTTCTTCTCCGGTATCTTGGAGGTGGGGTTGAAAGTGCCAGTGCAGCTGCCGCCGAAGGGGAACTTGTAGACCACGTCGCAGCAGGCCACCTGGCTCTCCGGCTTCATGCCCGTGAGGTCGAGCACGTTGGCCGGTGGCTCCTCCTTCAGCACTTTGGTCCCCGGGCCGGCTGCCGCCTCCTCCATCTGCACCATCATCACCTGGGACTTCTTGCCACCCAGGGCAAGGAGAGGGCTCTGGCTCTTCAGCTCCACTGGCACCGCTCGGTACAGCTCTGAGCCTGGCTCCGGTGGGAAGGCCTGTGGGAGGCCACTGACATTCTGCGCCGTGCTGGTCTGCGTGATGAGCATGTCTTTCTTCAGCATCTGGCCCGGCACGCTGTACCTCACAAACTTGGTCTGGGGGGCAGCGGCTGGCTCGGGAGGCCACCCCGCTGGCTCTGACAGCGGCCGTCTGGACACCCTGCTCGACCTGCTTCACCTGCGCCAAGCACACCGGGCTCCCCGTCCCCTGCCCAAAGTCCACCCGGCTCTGGAAAGGATCCCCATAGACCACAGGCTGCTTGGACTGCGAGAGGAGCATGGGGGAGGCGATGGCCAAAAAAGGTGCGGGCTGCCGCAAGGATGGCGTGGGGCGGCTCCTGGGCGTTGATGTTGATGATCAAGGGCTGGATGGCCGTGGACTGCCGGCTGGGGATGTGGTCCAAGGTCAGGCAGTACTTCCTGGCCTCGGTGGCCAAGGAGGTGAGATCCATGCCTTGGTCCGTTATGATGATGGGGGCGGATTTCAGCGCGGTCCGTAAGTCCACGGCGTTAGTGCTTGGTGCCTTGGGCCCTGGCTCGACCCGGGACGTGCCGGGGATGGAGGAGATGCGGCAAAGGGAGATGTTTTCCGCAGGGAGCGCTCCCCAGCTGTACAGCCCTGCGATGCTGTCGGCAGCTGAAGTCACAGCGGGTGCCTTCTGGGCATGCTCCTTCACCGGCTGTGCCCTGATGTAGGCACCCGACGGCTGCTCTGGCTCCAGCGCCTGGCTATAGCCCTGTCCTGGCCGCGGCCGGCTCGCGCCTGGGCGTCGGCCGCCAGCGTGATCAGCATGAAGGGGGCATCTTGTGAGGAGGGCTGCCGGGTCAGGTGTGGCGAGCCCGCCCGGTGTGGTGTCTGTGTCCCCTGTGCCACCATGGGGGAAGAGGCGGCGGGGCCAGCAGCGGTGGCCCTGGGAACCTCATAGGGGCGGAGGGGG
>NW_009613908.1:2505-3405 GCF_000690535.1 Cariama cristata
TGAGCGGACCGCCATTCTGCTTCATCAGGTCGGCGTAGGCGCTCTCAGCGTTGAGGAAGCGCTTCTCCTGGTACGCCTCCTCCTGCCCCTTCGCCTTCTCTCCCTGCTCGAGGGCCAGGTCGAAGGAGGAGGACTGCTGCATCCTGGAGATGCTCTGTGAGGTCTGCAGGATCTCCTCGTACACCGCTCCTGCCTTTGGCAGCGCACTCGGGTAGCCGGGCTGGGAGGGGCGTGCGGGGCCACCGTCATACCGGTACTCCTCGGCATACTGGTACTCAAAGCCGTTCTGGCCCTCGGTGCCGTGGTAGCTGACCTGCTGGTAGGCACCACCATAGGAAATGGCCGGCTGGGCCTGCTGGACCTGCTGCTTCTGCATCATCTCCGCCTTCCTCATCATCTCCTCATAGGCTTCCTCAGCGCTCTTGAGGGGCTTGCTGGCAGGCTGGCTGGGGCTGCTCTCCCCCTTCTCGGTTGGGGAGTACAGCGACATGAAGGTGGGCAGGTTGTACTCGCTGCCCGACTTGTACAGCTTGGAGGACACAGTGTCGAAACTCTCGGCTTCCGAGTCGATGGAGGGCGAGTACTCAGAGCAGGAGGAGCGGTGTAGCTCCTCCATCTCTGCCGCCTAACAGCTTCCCGGGTGGGAGTGCTGCTGCGATAGGGGAGAGGTTGCTGGGGGTGGTTTTGGAGCGCTCCCTCCTCCGCTGAGCCCTCAGCTCCTCCTTGTCACGCTTGGTCTTGCGTGCCGTGCTCCGGATGCGCTGCTGCTCCACCTCCCGCATCTTCTCCTGCTCCCGCAGCAGCTCCTCTTCCTCCCGCAGCTCCTCCTCCTCGGATGAGTCCTCGATGGTGGGCAGCAAGGGGCCGTGCGAGCGGTGACGAGCCTTCCTCTGCTGCTTC